>NW_016816095.1:2264792-2322596 GCF_001698545.2 Rhinopithecus bieti
AAAAAAAAAAAAAAAAAAAAAAAGAAAAGAATCTCTGGGCTTCAAGGAATATAAATCATTCTGTTATAAAGATACATGCAGATGTATGTTTACTGCAGCACTATTCACAATAGCAAAGACATGGAATCAACCTGAATGCCCATCAATGACAGACTGGATAAAGAAAATGTGGTACATATACCCCATGGAATACTACGCAGCCATAAAAAGGAACGAGATCACATCCTTTGCAGGAACATGGATGGAGCTGGATGCCACTATCCTCAGCAAACTAACACAGCAACAACAAACCAAATGCTGCATGCTCTCACTTATAAGTGAGAGCTGAACAATGAGAACACATGGACACAAGGATTTTCAGGTCAGGAACAATACACATAGAGACTTGCTGGGGGAGGGCAGGGAGGACAGTATCAGGAAAAATAGTTAATGCATGCCAGGCTTAATACCTAGCTGATGGGTTGATAGGTGCAGCAAACCACCATGGCACACATTTATCTATGTAACGAACCTGCATGTCCTACACATGTATCCCTGCACTTAAAGTAAAATAAAAAGAATCTCTGAGCTTAACATTGCATACAGAATACACAGCGAATCTCAGTGGGGACTGCTACCACTTTATTTACAGCTATTAAAATTATACTGTTTCATGTTTCAAGGCTTATGCTTGTTCACAGATTCACACTCTTCTGAACCCTATGTTTTACTTCATCAAGAAAAGTTTCTTAATTCACATACCAGAGTGACATTGTTCAAATATTCTCACATACACATTATCTAACATACATTTTCCGTATAAATTTCCCATTAAATTATTTAATGTCTACACTGGGAAAAACAAGTTTGTATGATCTACTCTAAAATCACATGAAATAGAAGTAATTGCCCAGGGATGAGTATATCATGAAAGGAAATCAGGCGTTTCACACAGCTGAAGTAACTGTTTATAAGAATTAATGTCCATATTATGAATAGGCAGATGGTCTATTTAACCAAACATGTTCTAGTTTGTCATTTCTTATCAACCGCACTGATGCAGGAGTGATGAGAGTAACTGCAGGCAGATTTGCAGAAAGCTGTCTATCAGGAGGCATTCTTTAAACGTGTTATTTCAGAAGTATTAACTTCAGAAATATGATGTCTCATTCAGTGTAAAGCACAAAGCTCAGGATAATTACATATTACTTGTTTAGTTATCTTTAAACAACAGTCACACAATCTCAGGAAATTTTTGTTCTTGGGGAAAACCGTGTATAACATGCTGAAGCTTTGGGTCGGTTAAAGACTTGCGTTTCAAGGGACTCTGCTCTCATTTCTTCCTTCACCACCCTCACAAACAATCCTTCCTTCAGACTTCTCAATGCAGTGAGCCAAGGCAGATGTGAATCTGGTCATGTCACTTGCCTGTATCAAACCTTTCAATGCTTCCCTTTGCCCTTGGGACAAAGTTCCCCTAAACAGTAAGCTCCAAGACAACAGGGGATTTTTTAGACTGCTTTGTTCACTGCTCTAGCCTCAGTGACTACAGCAGTGCTTACACATAGTAGGTGCCCAACAATTCTTTCCTAAATGGTTCACTGCATGAATGAACGCAAGCACAGATAAAGTTCCTACCTCCTTCCTAACACCAGGGTTTGTGCATCTCATTGGGTCAAGTGCCCAGCATGTTCGCTTGTGAGAGATGGCTCGTGTGAGTGTGCAGTAGGTACAGCTTGCTGTTTGCTCTCTGCTACTCTTACTCTAAATCTTGGAGCACACCGAGACCAGTTTTGCTACTCTTTAGAAACTGCAGAATTTGTGCATGGAAGCGTCACAAGAGAACATCTGTCTTCACTAACACTGGAGACTTGCAGGCTACAGTCTTCCTGAAGAACCACCGCCTAGGAAGGTAGATTTCTGCTGCAAGGTCCACATAAAGACCACGCCTAACCACATCTATTTTGAGATATCTGAGATCACAGACTTGGAGAACATGTTTAACCTATTAATACTTTTTTCCTATGATGCCCATATGCTTTCAATCCAGAATCACTATTGTGCCCCCGAGGCATTTCAGAGCTACAAGAAGCACAAGTGATTGGCATCCCAACAACAATGGTTCCTGCCCACAGGAATACTCAGAATATGAGGGCCATTGGCTTCCAGTGAGGTCAAAAGATGGCGGGGCAGGGTGGCGGAACACTGAGGAGTGGTTTTGTGTATTAGCCAGTGAAGTGCTTCATTGCCTCTATGTGCGTGCCCTGACTGACTCTGCTTTGATGACAGTGACCTCTTGGTCTACAATGTCCTTCCCGGGCCTGTTTTCCACGCACCCTTTAAGACGCAGCCCAGGCTCATTTCACCTCCTCCAGGGAGTCTCCCCATCCCATCTTCCTGCATAGCTTCTACTGTTTCCACACCATTCACTCTATCTCTGTCAGCATTTATTAGACTGTGTTAAAATCTACCTGTGCTTGTCTCACATTCTTTTTTTTTTTTTTTTTTTTTGAGACGGAGTCTTGCTCTGTCGCCCAGGCTGGAGTGCGGTGGCCGGATCTCAGCTCACTGCAAGCTCCGCCTCCCGGGTTCACGCCATTCTCCTCCCTCAGCCTCCCGAGTAGCTGCGACTACAGGCGCCCGCCACCTCGCCCGGCTAGCTTTTTTTTTTTTTTTTTTTTTTGTATTTTTTAGTAGAGACGGGGTTTCATTTTAGTAGAGACGGGTTTTCACCGTGTTAGCCAGGATGGTCTCGATCTCCTGACCTCGTGATCCACCCGCCTCGGCCTCCCAAAGTGCTGGGATTACAGGCTTGAGCCACCGCACCCGGCCAGAAAATGAAGCATGCATTGGCCGGGAATCGAACCCGGGCCTCCCGCGTGGCAGGCGAGAATTCTACCACTGAACCACCAATGCTGCTAGCACACTCACTTACGTTCTTGAGAATAAAGACTGTGTTTTCTTCCTTTTTTTCTTTTCTTTTTTTTTGAAAGGGAATCTTGCTCTGTCGCCCAGGCTGGAGTACAGTGTTGTGATCTCGGCTCACTGCAACCTCTGCCTCCTGGGTCCAAGTGATTGTCCTGCCTCAGCCTCTTGAGTAGCTGGGATTACAGGGGACTGCCACCAGGCCCGGCTAATTTTTGTATTTTAGTAGAGATGTCGTTTCACTATGTAGGTCAAGCTGGTCTTGAACTCCTGACCTCAAATGATCCACCCATCTCGGCCCCCCAAAGTGCTGGGATTACAAGTGTGAGCCACTGCACACGGCTGTGTTTTATTTCTATTTCTAACTGCAGCATTTAACACAGTATTTGGCACATAGTAGGTTTGTTGGTAAAAAGAATAAGTGAATACTCTTGCTGAATTTAGCTGCCACGAAAATAATTACTAGCAGTGAGGTGTGGGGCAGGAGGTAGCACTGTGATGAAGGAGAGAACCGTGCTGTATACGACTACTCCCTCAGAATGTAGGGGCCACTCACTCTGCGGTTGAACGAACTTCTGTGGATAGTAGGCGTGTATTCTCACCTCTAAGACAGAGGTTAGAGAGAGAGAGACTGACAATCCAAGGGTTGTTAACGTGGAAAGAACTGACAGGTGCTATGAAGGAGCCAGGCTTTCACAGTGAACTTGGAGATTTCTGCATTTGTCAGACACCCTAAACCTCTAAACCAGCTCTGCTCCTGTGGCTACTAAGGCTGACAAAGGAATCAACTACTCATGTCACAACTCCCCAAGTTGAAACACAGTAATAACAAAAATCAGATGCCTGAAAAGCTGGAAAAGCTGAATGGTGTAAAGAGTGACTTAACCAAGAGAAAACCATCCCAGATAGTTGGAGCAAAAGCCTATGCCTACATCCAAGAGAATCCGAGGGATTTCTACCAAATGTTGCCTATCTGCAGTTTCCCGTGAAGTGAAGAGAACAGTCCCTTCTAAACTGATTCCTTTTGTGTTCAATGGAAAGAACTGGAAATATCTTGTTACGTGGGATATTGTGCTTTGGTAAAATAATTTACCCAAAGTTGGGAAGATGGTGCTGGAATATCTGCTTGACGATAAACTGTAACCGTGACCACGTGTCAAATATACAGCCAGAAAATAAATGAAATATATGCTAGAGAAAGAATCCAAACTTTTGTGAATTTTAAATGGCTTCCAGAATGTCCTCTTCCATAAGCAGCACACAATTTTGTAAGTGTATGATACTGCCAAAAAAAGTATTAAATGCAGGCAATCCACAACTTATGAACAGGTTGCATTTCAGAACTTTGTTTTGAGGCAGTCTTGTAGGAATTTGGAATGCATATTTCCCACTGAAATTGTAGCATACGTCGGTCAGGTTCCCAAGTCAAATTAACCCCTAACGCACACACGGTGGTTTGCCTGGAAGGCCAGAAGCTGCCACCATGCAGAATAGTGCCAGTGTGGGATCACGTGTGGATGTCTATCTCGGATAGATGCCTGGAACTCTTACTTTCTCCTGTGAGAAACTAGTGGGAGGCATCCGGTAATTTCTGTCATTCCCTCGCCACTGTTTGGGGCTCTTCCACTGCGGTTTGGCTGAGCACAGAAGGTGGGAACATCTCTGGCTTCAGGTCCCTGGAGTGGCTTCTGGGCAATCTGGAGGCCTGGAGACCCCTCTCCTGTGCACTTCTGAGGCTGTCATGTCTACAAGAGTCTCCCCTTATCCTCAGTTTCACTTTTTGTGGTTTCAGTTACCCAAGGTCAACCATGGTCCAAAGACATTAAATGGAAAATTCCAGAAATAAAAAATCCGTAAGTTTTTTTTTTTTTTTTTTTTTTTTTTTTTGAGGCGGAGTCTCGCTCTGTCGCCCGGACTGGAGTGCGGTGGCCAGATCTCAGCTCACTGCAAGCTCCGCCTCCCGGGTTTACGCCATTCTCCTGCCTCAGCCTCCCGAGTAGCTGGGACTACAGGCGCCCGCCACCTCGCCCAGCTAGTTTTTGTATTTTTAGTAGAGACGGGGTTTCACCGTGTTAGCCAGGATGGTCTCGATCTCCTGACCTCGTGATTCGCCCGTCTCGGCCTCCCAAAGTGCTGGGATTACAGGCTTGAGCCACCGCGCCCGGCCAATAAAATCCGTAAGTTTAAAGTTGCGTGCTGCTCTGAGTGATGTGATGAAATCTCATGCTATCCTGCTCCATCAGGCCAGGAATGTGAATCCTCCTTTTGTCCGGCATATCCATGCCATATAAGCTACCCACCCATTACAGTATAGGAAAACACATGGTGTATACAGGGTTTGGTACTATCCAGGGCTTCAGGCATCCACTGGAAGTCCTGGAACACATACCCCCAGAGAAGGGGGGAATTTGTGTATATATGTCTTTATTTTTTGGACAGAGTCTCGCTCTGTTGCCAGGCTGGAGTGCAGTGTCACGATCTCCGCTCACTGCAACCTCCAACTCCCAAGTTCAAGTGATTCTCCTGCCTCAGCCTCCCACCACGCCCAGCTAATTTTTGTATTTTTAGTAGAGACAAGGTTTCATCAGGTTGGCCAGGATGGTCTCCATCTCTTGACCTTGTGATCCACCCACCTTGGCCTCCCAAAGTGCTGGGATTACAGGCGTGAGCCAGCGTGTCCGGCCGTATATATGTCTTTAATGTCTGGACAATCAACAGCTTACTAGGTGTACATCATAGGTATAAAACAGACATTTTGCTAAAGTTCCCATATATCTGGTCTGATAATAGGGGTAGTAAGTGCTGCAGTACCTTTTCCCTTTCCTTCTTAATCTTTCTTCGGCTGCAATGAAGAAGAGGATTCTTTCCAGGACCAACACTGTGGCCAAGTGAGAAGTGAGAGTTATGGCCCTGAATAAAAGTGAAATCTGAGCTCTTTCAGCCAGAAGGACAGAGGAGTGAAGACATCAGTTCCCAGAATGAACATTTGTATATACGCTACCAAAAATTAGTTTTCCCAAAGACCTCAAAACAAGATAAAACAAAACAGTTAGAGATGCCTATAGTATGGGGAATGGGACTCCTGAATTGGAAGTGTTTAATTGTACCTCTAGTTAGTAGGAAGTTTAGGCAAATGATTTTAAATGCATATCACAGGCACATACAAAAAATATGCAAACCAGGCAGGACTCCAGCCAACTTAATTTTACGTGCTTTCCAGCCATTATTTTCCCTTCTGCAGATTCATCTCACACCCAGATCTTTAGAAATGGCTGGTGGAGACGGCACGTCACTCTATAATTCTTTGGGAGTCTGCTGGTTCCCTAACCCCGGGTGCATCCCAGGCTCAGAATGTCAGGGATGTACAAGCATACCAGCTGTTCCAGGAGTCCAGCCTGGTACCAAGAGCACGACGTTGTTGGCAGCCATCAGCTGCATGTTACTGCTATTCTAGGAGAGGAGCCACTCCTGAAACAGCTGAGAGGACCTCATGGAGCGAGAGGCAGGAACATTCCTGCCCTGGGCATCACCCTTTGGCCAGAACCTTCTACTGCTGGCCAGGGTTCTCTGCACTTTTTAAGGTCATAAGCAGCTGCCCGTGAAATATAAAGCTGAGCAAATGGGCACGGAGGCAGAGAGTTTAGTGTACTCAAGCAAGACTTATCACAAAGGTGGCTGGCCTATATTTAATACAGACATAAATATGCATGCTAGAAGAGGCTGTGGGCCAAAGATAAATACCTCTACGCGTTCCTTTTTTTCGTTCTCCTAGGGTTATCTAAGTTGACAATCAAAGCTAATCTGACTGAACTGCAGCTCCCAAGACCAGTACCTTTTGGTCTGGTAAGGACTTGGTCAGAATGAATCAGGCACCCTCCTTGGGAATAGCTTAGATCCCCTCAAACATTCAAAGACACCAAGAAAAACAAAGAAAGAGGATGGAGGTTGGGGAACTAGAATCAGAAAAACATTTCTGGAATTTTCTGAGAACAAAGATGTAGAACAAGAAAAATAGGAAGCTCTTCAGAGGTTTTCTGACCCTGGAACACAAGGAGGCCCCGGTAGTCAACCTTCCCCTCCCTCCAGCATAGAACAAGCTTGGGCCTGGGAGCTGGGAGCCACTGAGTGTTAGAAACTCTCAGGTCTGGCCCAGGAGAGACACTCGTTGGTCAGGAACATTATGAATCAGGGCTGCACCCACTCTGTTGCTGGGGAAACCTGCCTCTTTGTGTGCTGTAATTATGGGAGAAAAGGAGGTAGAAGTGGGAGATATATATATAGTTTGAGAAACCATATTTAATATAGCTATTGTTTTCATAACACAAAATTTAAAAATTAAAGAATACAAACTCCAGAAAATAAAGCTCAGAAATATTTCCCCGTCTGATGGGGATACGCGGGATGGGAAAGCCTTTGTTGAAGAAGGTGGGACACCCTGCTTTGCGTAGGAAGGGTGCAGATGGGGAGGTTAAAGCTGTGAATAAATAGAGGGATGCTCGGCACAGACCATTTTTCCTTCCTGGTACGCCAGCGCTGTGACAGCAGTGACTGTCTGTTTTGGTCACTGCTCTATTGCAAGCACCTAGAAAACAGCTTGCAACACAGTAGGTATTCCAACAAATATTCTCCTAAGCAAGAGGTTCACCAGGGTTCAGAAGGAAGCGCTACGAAGGATGGAGGAAACATCACTTCCCCATCCTAGTGCACGTACTGAGGAGCTAGAGGTAGGAAAGGACTCAGAAGCGTGGTCCCTGAGGTCTCTTCTGACTTAAGACTCGCTAGAATGTTCTGCGAGCCTAGGTGTGATGAGCCTGGTGGAAGACGTGTGCAGGGACACGTCCTGCTTCATGAGGCTTCGCTTGGGGCTGGAGCTATGCCCTGAACAGTAGTTATTTAGAGATCAGGTACACTGTGTTCTTCATCTCAGTTTCCGGGAAGATTTTTTTTTTTTTTTTTTTTTTTTTTTTTTTTTTTTTTTTTAGTAGCATCAAGCAAACAGCGGACATGAAATTTCTCTGTCTGCTTATACCTAATTAATGTTCAGTGAGTCTCTGGCTATTTAAAATAGGGAAATAATGCATATTTATTCACATATGCTTTGAGATCTGTGGATAAAAATGCTGTAATACTACCAACCACAACGAATGCACATACTTTAAATATAATTATCAATTACCAGCTACCACCTGTTGAGATAACTAACGACAGCGCCTTTAAACACCATCCTTCCAAATTTTAGAATTGGAAACATTCTTCAATGTTATATATACTATATTCAACCAATTCATTAAGGAAATTCTTTGTTACTCTTATTATGACTTACGTTATCAGCAAGAGAAATGGAAATTAAGCTCTATGAGTTACTAAAATGCCTGAGGACCTATAGTTGGGGTTTGATCTTACAAAGTCATCTTTCGAAACTCTTTTAAGACAGGCTTAATTATACACACACACACACACACACACACACACACACACAGAGTCTAAGGACTGCTGCATTTTAAAAACAAAATTTTGCTCTCTTGGTCAATCAAATGTTAAATGGTTAAAATGCATACCAAGTGAGATGCATTTTTATAAATACAAAGTCCCTAGTGCAAATCAGTTCATAAACCATGCATAAATAGAAGGTATTCTGTTACTCTTTCCCCACTCGGGACCACAGATTGCAGCTAAAACCATAAGACTCTGCTTATAGATGAGCAATTATTACAGGGTTTTTATTCTTCAAAAGCTATTAACATTTTTATAGCATAAGCAAAGTTATTACAAACAACCTCTAAAATGTGAAGAACGATTTTCCTGAAACTCCTCCCAAGTCCTCGCCTCCACAGAAGGCAGTATATTTGTTTACTGAAAAGAAAAAAAATAGTAAGTAGGTTAAAGCTGAAATGAAAATGCTGCTGGTGTAAAGTCAAGAAAGTTTAAATGAAATTCCATCGAGCTGTTCTCAACAGCATATTTGCTGAAGTGCAAGGAAACAAAATATAAAGCAAATATACTCGGGTGTTTAAGTCGTCATTAACACTATTAGAAACTTATTTACATGGGGCAGTCAGTGTCATCCACCAGCCCAACCTGGGTGTAGCTCGGTAGTGACTTCTGAGACATGCCCCATGACAGCAGGACTGCACAAAACTTCAGGCTTCTAAACCACAAAGGAAAAGATGTCGGTACCTTTGCACTGAAGTCTACAATAGCATTTTACACAGTCCTTTTAGTCATTATACAAAAATTCATCATTTTACAGAATAAAACAAAGACAGATATCCTACCATAATGCTAGGACTGAAGGATGAATTTCTGAAATCAGCTCCTGTCCCTCAAAAGCTTGATGGTTCATCCTAAAACAATAACTGTGAGTATAAAAATACATTTTATCCGCATTCTTAACGAACTTTCTTGACGCCATGTTGTCACGAAATGAAGAGACACCTGATAACTAGATAATTTATCTATGTAAGACACCAATTAGCAGTGACAAGACTGACTTCATGTGTCATGCTCCTCTTTGAACTGGTAGACCCTAGCATGAAGCTTGAAGAGGCACCAGGAGAGAAATCAATAGGGTGGGATGTGAAGGGAAATACCTATTTTTAAAGACTCAGTTGTCCAGTTTCCAACATGCAACCTTGGAGTTGCAAATTTTAGAGCTGGGAGGGACTGTGGGTGTGTATATACACACACACACACACACATATACACACATACACTCTATATATACACACACACATATATATGCACACACATACATACATATATACACACATATATACACTCACATTACATTATATATATTTAAGGCATATAACATGATGTTATGAGACACATATAGATAGTAAAATGGTTACTATAGAGAAGCTAATTAAAGTATCCATCATCTCACAGTTAGTCTTTTATTTTGTGGCAAGTGCAGCTAAAATATACTCACTTAGCAAAAATCCCCAATACAATACAACATTATTAACTGTGGTCCTCAGATTGTACATTAGATCTCCAGACTGTTCGTCCTACGTATGTGCTACTTTGTATCCTTAGACCCACATCTCTCCATTTCCTCCTCCTGCCCCAACCCACTCCTGGTTACCCCTATTTTATTCTTGCTCTCTGTATATCTGACTTAAAAAATATTCCAAATGTAAGGGAGGTCAGGCAACAGCATAAGTTCACTTTCGTTTTATTGGTAAGACACGTAAATGCAGTGCTGAAACGTCAAGTGACTTGCTCCAAGTCAGCGGGTCCCCCTCTGCCGCTCCACCCATTCTTATGAAATACTGAGATAGTCACCTTACCTTTAGTATGGGTTCCTTTAAAGGAAATTTCAACAGCCCTCAACCTCAGGGCTAATGTAACAAGAAAAAGGAGATTTTAAAGTGTTGAAAAGGAATTTTCCACTGGGACAGGAGTGGTTTGGATGCATAACTATTTTCTTCTTTGCCCCGAAGCCATTGAAAAAAGGAATATTTTGAAATGACAACAAGGTTGAAAAGGAAAAAAAAAAAGCCCTGCACATCCACATGAAGAAAAAAAATTAGACTAAAGCTAGGCTTCTTAGTAGCTAGTTTCATTGCTTCTCACTCATAGACTGTATACCATGTGCTGAGAGTAAAAGCTGGAGAGCTCACTGACGCCTACGGTTTGGGAAAGATCACAGAACTCTCAGTATGTGGCTAATCATGGCCATGCAGTCATTCCACCGACAGTGGACACTAGCCAATACGAGGTAATCATGGAATCAGGGACAGGCTTGAGGCCTTGAATACCCCGGCACTGGACCCAGGAAGTCACAGGGATCCTATGGCTACATGACTGTGGGTGAAGCTCCAGGGTCCAGGACAATGTGGACCTCCACTTAAGCACTGGGGAGGAACAGCTCTGAGAAATCAATGGGGAGGCCAGGCAAACAGGACTTGCACCGTCCACTCTCTGAGGTCACTGGACAGAAACCAAGCTGATCAAATGCAGAGTGTGAAACTTGAAAGAAAAAGCCATCATGCCTTGATTCCATGGAAAGGAGTGTCTACTGCTTGAGCTGTCTTACATAGTAACTGAATTTACAAATTCAAAGAGATAGAGGTTGCTGGATGATAAAAGGAGAGCAGCAGCAGGAGTTATGGCAGAAAGGATGAGTTAAGACAGAGAGCTTTAAACTGCGATTAAGTAACTGCAGGAAGATCCTGGGCACTGTTGCAGCTCTAACACTTTTCAGAGATGCATGGTGACCAAAGACCATACCCAGTCACACTATATGGACGGGTCAGGTGAGTATCTTAGTATTTCATGAGAATAGGTGGAGCGGCAGAGAGGGACTAGGAGCAAGTCACTTTACGTTTCAGCACTGCATTTACATGTCTTACCAATAAAATGAAAGTGAACTTATGCTATTGCACGACCTCCCTGGGAGTCGTGACTGGGCATGGTCCTTGCTGTAGATAGAGCAGAGCAGCATGGGGCCAAGGCGGAGAGAGGCTCTGCTCCAGAGAAAAGGCTGGAGACTCAGCCACTCCATCCTGTAGACACCAAGAGGAGTTTGATGATTTTCATAATTCACAGCTGCATTTTATATAATGCAGTTACTTACATATATATACACTCATCATCAGCTTGATTCTAGTTTATTTTAGTGTTATTTTAGTTTTTCTCAATTAATATCTTTATTCGTGATGAACCAAGTTAAAGAAGCCTATTTGGGCATTGTTGAAATAGAAACTCATTACATTCCATTAGTCATCTTTATGGTCCAATTTTGGTGCCCAGATTGAGGCAATCAAGAATAAATAGATTCCTTGCCCTTGGACTCCTATCTCCTTCAAGGGCTAGCTCTGCAAGCGTTCATTCCCTCCTTCGCACAGTCTCCTAGGAATCCAGCCTCTTCTTTTTCTTTCTTTCCTTTAATGGGCTGTCACTTTCTCTACTTCTCCAATTTCCTTTCTCTCAGCCTGGCTAAGGAGTAGGACACCCCACCCAGCTTTGCTGTCTTTGCTGTGCCTGAAAATAGGCACACAGGTCTTTTCCATTTACAGATGAAAATCTCCAACCAGCAAATGAATGGAATAAGAAACCTCACAAACAAGGAACAGTGATCAACGTTCTAGCTGTATTATAAAATACTCAGGGTAATCGTCCTTGGTCTGTATTTCCTGATGGTTTCTTACTTGGATGATATTTCAAGGTCTCCATTAAAAGGTGCCTGTTGCTGAGCTGAGCTGCTTAGGGCTATGACAGTGGATTAAAAAGCTGCCACTGCTGCTACATTGGATCAAATTCTGAGCCCCGTAAGACCCTGGTCTAACCTTCACTCCAAGCATGGCCCACCGCTTTGTCAGACTCCAGGCTGTCTTAGATAAGAAAGCCCCTTTCTTCCCTGACTCCTGAAGCTTTTTCCTTTGGGCTGCAAGTAGCTCTTCGTTGACTTTGCAGGCATCTCCCATGTCCCTGGTTGGCCCTTTGAAATCTCACCATTATCTGCAGTTCCTCTTTTCCTCAATGAACCTCAAGGCTCCTCCCCTGGGCCTCAGATCATTTTGTGTTCATCTCCCACTGTGGTCAGTCACTTCCCTGTGGTTCCAGCCCCAGGAGGTCCTAACCATTCCACAGGCCACAACCCCAGTTTCCTATGTACCACAGAATTCACCACTGAAAAGTTCAGGTGCCAGGTAATAGGCTCTGTTTTGCCTGTGCAAATGTCGGGGTCACTCACGCTTGAAAGCAAAATCCCTAAGGGCCCCAGGCCTCCAGCTAACATCCCAGCATCCAGAGACCAAGCTCCAACTCATCTCTCCAGATCACTGATATTTTCTATGTTTAGATGAATCCTGATAAGATGTCTTCTCAGGGATGACTGTGAAACTTAACTGCTAGATGTATCCTGAGACCCAAAACAACAGTAACTGCTGCCATGTATTGAGTGTGTTGAGTGCTCAAACCTGTTACAACAGGCACTGGGCTACATGCTTTTCAGAGTCTGTTTCAGTTAATCCACAAAAGGAACCTATCAGAGGAGTATTTTCAACACCACCTACTGGTGAAAAAAAGCCAGGATAGTGGGTGAAATAACTTGCCATGGTCTCAAAACCAGTAAAGATGTCTGACTGAGCCCGGCGCGGTGGCTCATGCCTGTAATCTCAGCACTTTGGGAGGCCAAGGTGGGCCGATCACGAGATCAGGAGTTCGAGACCAGCCTGACCAACATGGTGAAACCCCATCTCTAAAAATACAAAAATTAGCCAGGTGTGGCGGCGTATGCCTGCAATCCCAGCTACTCTGGAGGCTGAGGCAGAATTGCTTGAACCCGGGAGGCGGAGTTTACAGTGAGCCGAAATCACACCACTGCACTGCAGCCAGGGTGACACAGCGAGACTCTGTCTCCAAAAAAAAAAAAAAAAATGTCTGATTGAAAAGCTCATGTTTTCAACCTGCGTGCTCCATTGCCTTACTGCAGAAATAAATAAGCTTGGCATGACAGAGCCCATTATGGGCTGTGCACACTTCCTCTAACAATCCTCTCCCTGCCTCACCTAGGGCCAGACTGCGGTTTGTTTTTATGTCCAATTTTGCAATGCAAAAATAAGTTAAATATATGTTTTAAATAATTTTGAAATTTAAGAAAGATTTCTGTAAAATTCAGTTTATACAATTTTCGCCTTTGAAAGCAGAGGATTATTGCACTGGGAGGATTACCTTTGATAGAGTCGGCTAGGCTACAAGGTACACAAACAACTGTTACACAATTCATGCCAGGAAAAGAATTTTCTTCCATTTGAGAATTCCAGCCAGAAATATAGGGCCTAGCTACTCTCCCTGTTAAAATTAGCAAAGCCAGGATTTCCTTTTCCATACGTCGTCTAATTTTGTCACTTTTATTCTTATTCAGGAGACTGTACAGCAAGAATAAGAACGGATACACTAATTAAAGGACCTCATGTGTCTATCAGAAATAAAAATCTTGAGAACTGACTGCCTCATTTTTTAATTAAAATATTAAGGAAATTTATCCAAAGATACTTAAAATCTTTTAGAAAGCAGTTTGATTTATGACTCGATAATATATATTGCGGGGTACATAAAATAAGCCACACCATAACCATTTTTCAGAAATTCAAGTTTTGGATTCTGAAAGATGATAATCTTGGAAGGACGTTTTCACCATCTTTCTTCCATTGCCTCTGGTCAAATACAGTCACAACAGATCACTTTAATTGGACTGAAACGATCTGCTGGACAGTCCACTGCTTTTATTAACACATGGAGGGCAATCCCTTAGCTGCCAAGTGGTAGATTATAAGTACTAATAATTTAGCAGTCAATTCCATTCCTTTTTTTTTTTTCTGTCAATCTATCTCCATTTGTGGCAGTGTTCTATGATTATATTCATACACACAAATGCCCAAACACACACACTCAATATTATAGAAACACCTAGTGCAAAGGTCAACTATGAAGATTTATTCATGGCACTGAATGTCTCTGAGCCTCAGTTTTCTCATTTACATAAAGGAGATAATACTGTCTTCTTCAAAGGGCTTTTCATTTTTAGGAGCAAATGAGGTCACATTAGGTGTGTTAAAGCATGATATAAACTGTAAGGTGTAAGCATGTAATCAAACAAATACATTTATTAATATTATTATCAACTGATTTCACTGCTGCTTTCTAAGCCAGCATAGGCCGAATGGTTCTTGTCCCTTTTAGCAAACGGTAGAACCCCCCCACCATAAAAAACATTATTAAACATTATTAAAAGTGGTATATAATTTTGAAATCTCTAACATTTTTGTTGTATATTAAATCCAGTACTGATTTTACGTATGCATTGTCTTTCTTGCCCAAATCAATTCTGGGGAGAAAAAATGTGATTGACTGCAGCAGATGAGGTAGGAGTAGACAAATATTTATGCAAGAGAAGGGATATGAATGATGATTAACTTGTTTTTACCAAAACAAGGAAAGTAAGGAAGGTATTATATTCTTTCCATCTCATTTTCCCCTACCATAGTTTCTTCTTTTTCTTTCTTCTCTTTCTCGCATTCTTATTGACAAGTGCTGAACGCATGAAAAGAGTGCTCAGAATGTCAAAACCTGCTTCCTATTTGTGGAGACCTAGACCAGAGACTGTTTTTGTTAAACCAGTCAGGTGAGGTTCGGAAGATAAACCATGCTTGACTCTCTCCAAAGGAAGGATGGATTCAGAGGCTCTCTTAGGGACGAGCTTGCATTACAACGGGATAGGACAAGAGAAAGCCTCTTAACTGTGACTGGAAGCAAACTCAGATTCATGCTTCATTTCAGGAACTTTCTCTGGAGCAGACAAACTATTGCAGAAGGCCCTCCTCCCAGCCCACTGTAAATTAAAATGTACTACTAAAAAAGAATAAATCACTAAAAGTTAGACAGAAAAATGGAAAAAGAAGAAAGAAGAGAGGTTCTGAATAAATGTAAAACATATAACCTGGCCCTGAAATGGAAAGCTAGCTCACGATGATGCCTGATTTCTTGTTTTCTCTTCAGAGGAAAGAAAACCACTTTGCAATGATAAACGACTAACCAAGGTACAATACTATCTCCCGTACTCTGTGTTCATGATGTGCATTCACACATTTCCTCCTATATTTTTCTGGGCAAACCCAGAAGTAAAATGCACACAGCCACATGCAAGCAAACACACAGAATCACCGAACAGTTTGCTTGGGTCTGAATTTTGCTGTTGGTTTGGAATGCGAGGAGGAAGGAGTTAAGGGAGATTTGTTGATAGCATACGTGCAGATAATTTTCTACATTTCAATGAGTTTTGAAGACCTCCACGCTTCACTGACTATTGTTAAAAACATACTGAATTGGTTATGACAACCTGTGGGTTGGTTTACACCACAGTCTAAAAATTGAGAAATTCAGTTTAGAAATTTGATCAATATTCATGCCATCTCACATCATAATTCAATTGGCAAAAATGCAGCAGAAAACTCCCCGGGGCAATCCTGAAGAACAACTTACATTCTGGTAGTTTAACATGTGTAAACCTCCTGCCTGGAATCGCTGATGGAGGTTGATGGAAGTCTTGAACTTTAACAAGGACTTCCAGGTGTTTTGATTGAGGGGTTAACTGTGACAGAACAGAAATGATCAAATTAAGATGAATATGCCAAGGCAAAAACTCAAGATGCTTTTTTTTAAACTCTCCACAAGAACTCTCCCCAAAAAGCATAAAGAACTGTCAAAATAGGATCTTGCTTAAAATGCAAAAGGTATTTTCAAAGAGAGGATGACATTTGCATACAATATGTGCTGAAGACTGATGATATGCTGAAAATGTCTTACTTGTAGATTGAGTCTATATGACATCAAATGCCAGGATTTTTTTTTAAAGGATTTAAAATTTCAGATTGAAAAATATTTCTTGATGCTTTTCTCTAATTAATTTATACATTTGAATATTAGCAAATGCCTGAATTTGAAACTTGTATAAAGGATCGCGATCTCTGAAAACGGATGGTGCGTATATTGAAAGGCAGCTGAACATGTATTAGTTAATTATATAAGACTACATTTAAAGGATGGAAACTAATATCGTTTCAAGTGTTAGGCTGCCAGCATCATCATGATTTCAGCTCTGGTATTTTTATTCTAGAATGTTCTCCCATGTGGCCCACCACCAGATTTTGGGTAGTGGCCACTTTATCCCAATTCCTAGATTATCTCTTCATTTTGGGACAGCAACACAGTGCTAAAGCCACTCTTCTAAGGCTCAATTTCAATAAAGTTTCTGGTCTTTACAAAATAAATGTCATGGCAAATCCTTAAAAAGATCAAATATTCTAATATTACTCACCTGATTCTCTAGGCTTAAAATGGCTAACTTTTATAGCAGGGGGCCTCCAAAGAGCAAATCACTTGTTTACCACATGTAACAAAGGCACAGTGTCTTTTTCCTCCTTCTTTTGATAAAATCGGCACAAATGAAATCAAGAACTGTTTCAAAATGTTAACATTTTTCTGCAGCAGTCTAACTGGATTTGAGCTAAGGTACTTAAGCACACACACAGAACAATCATGCTTTTCATCGAGAATTTTAAATAACTTGACATACACAAATCTTCATTATTTTTGATTAAGCGAAGGGGTAAAACAAAACTCTGCTAAAAGATATGCAGATAGAAAGGCTAAAGCACTCTTTGAATCACTGTCGTTCTGGTGGATAAAATCCACCAACACGATTTTCCTAATCAGCAAAGAGAGGTCTTTCTTAGTCTCGTATGCTAGGGCTTAAGACTTCTTCTAAACAACACTTATAATAATCTCTCAAGAAGAAAAATACTCTTTCTACGATGGCCTTCACAGAGCTGTTGATTATCATTGTATATCACACAGGATTCATTACCAGTTATTAAAGGGGAACTAAAAAAGGGAAAAACTATGGTCTCAGGAAACACATAAATGTGCATTGTACATCTGCCAGCTCTGAGGTAATTATAAAATACCACGTAATGTAATCATAAGACTACAATTTTTACCTAAACATTCCATCCGTAAGAAAATACTACTACCTGTTCATTGCTTTGTGGCAAGCAAGGAGCGTGAACCTTCTCTGTAGTTTCCTATCAATCTACGGGGCCGCGGGCTGACAGCAGTGCCCCCACGTTTGGACCCTGGAATCGCAGCATCCTGTGTGATCACAGAAGAGACTGTAGGACAAAGAGACGGGTGAGGAAGAGATCCGGCCGTCAGAGCCCTGAACAGTATAAGGCAGGAGAGCTGAGATGAGACTCTGCTCTTCTTTATCAAGCTTGCCTTTTCTTTTCTTTTCTTTTTTTTTGTGAGACGGAGTCTCACTCTGTCACCCAGACTGGAGTGTAGTGGTGTGATCTCTGCTCACTGCAACCTCTGCCTCCCGGGTTCAAGCGATTCTCCTGCCTCAGGCTCCCGAGGAGCTGGGATTACAGGCTCCCGCCACCACGCCCGGCTAATTTTGTATTTTAGTAGAGACGGGGTTTCACCATGTTGGCCAGGCTGGTCTCGAACTCCTGAACTCAGATGATCCGCCCGCCTCAGCCTCCCAAAGTGCTGGGATTACAGACGTCAGCCAACGTGCCCAGCCATAAAGCTGCCTTTTCACAAGCCACCAGATCACAAGATGCTCCGCAGGGCCAAACCACATGCATTCTGAGTTCTTCTTTTCATTTAATATGGCCAGACTTACAGTTGACCTGTGTAAAATGTTTTCCAGGAAACTGAAAAACCCAATACATACAGAGGCATACTAAATATTCAGCTTTAAGTACAAACAATCTTGACAAACAATATGCAAAAGAATTTCCCAAAACAGAGGTGATTTTTCTTCCCTTAGGAGACTAAGCAGACTTCATCATTCGACTGGATAGTGAAACCTGATAAATGTCAATTTGCATGAGTTTGCAATGTAAACTGAAACAATTATTTTAAACCATCAGTTGGATATATAAATTGGATTTTAAAGAAGCCTGATGGTATGTGTTTTCTTTCCCTTTCTTTTCTTTTTTTGTTTTTGGAGATTGGGTCTCACTGTAGCCCAGGCTGGAGTGCAGTGGCATGATCATGACTCACTGCAGCCTCAACCTCCTGAGCTCAAGCAATCTTCTGGCCTCAGCTTCCTGAGTAGCTGGGACTAAAAGCATGCAGCACTACGCCTGGCTAATTTTTAAATTTTTTTCTAGAGGTAGGGGTCTCAGTATATTGCCCAGGCTGGTCTGGAACTCCTAGGTTCAAGCAGTCCTCTCTGCTTCAGCCTCTTACAGTGATGTGCTGGATTTTAACTGTCATCATTAGAGTGGTAGCTTTCATGTTTTAATTCTTACATGGTTTTGAGCAAATGTATTTGTTGACAACCCTCAAACTAGGAGAAATGAGTTTTTTTCTTCACCTTCAATTACTTCAATTAGTTCTCTTCAAAACATATTACGGTTTTTAGTGTTTTTGTTGTTGTTTTTGTTTTTTGAGACAGAGTCTTGCTCTGTTGCCCGCAGTGGCATGATTTCGACTCACTGCAACTTCTGCCTCCCAGGTTCAAGCGATTCTCCTGCCTCAGCCTCCTGAGTAGCTGAGACTACAGGTGCATGCCACCATGCCCAGCTAATTTTTGTATTTTTAGTAGAGACGGGGTTTCGCCAGTTGGCCAGGCTGGTCTCGAACTCCTGACCTCAAGTGATCCACCCGCCTCAGCCTCCCAAAGTGCTGGCATTACAGGAGTGAGCCTCAGAGCCCGGCCTATTATGGTTTTTAAAAAAGAAATGCCAGGGATTTAATATGTATGAACATAAAGAATTACAACATAATTTGTGGCCAGTTTCTTATACTGGACAGTTTCTATACTTATCAGTATACTGTCACACAAATCAATGCACTGGGTCTATCAAATTTTCATGATTCTTTTTCTTCCCATACATTATGTTTGTGAATACATTAGGTGTTCACTTTCAATATATTTAAACATTGAAAATAAGAAATGATTAAATTCACTTTCATTCATCAATTAGGTTGAATATGAAATTGCCAATAATGGATCATTTTGACCCATCAAAATTGCAATTCCATTAAGTTTAACCTAATTTGGTAGGATGTTATTTATAGAATAGTAAAGATCACAATATTTGAACTCACTTACTGCGTAATTTTAAGCAAGTGATTTATCCTCTCTAGTCTCAATTTTCTCGTTTATAAAATGGGGCTAAATGACCCTACTCACCAGGGTCTTCAGGCAGCTTAAATGCAATAACATATGAATTTGCACAATTACTAACACCCAGGAAGCTATCATGAAATTATTGTAAAAACTGGAAGAGTAACAGAGGCCTATATAATATATTCAATTATAATTCCTGTTAAAATGTCTCAAAGATCATGGGATTCACCAGAGACCAATCACATCCTTTCTTCCACATGCCCCAGACTGAGGCCACCATGATGTGAGGCTCTCAAGATGGTCTTTCTACACTGCTGCATGGAGGCAGGACAGAGTAGTGACTCAAAACACAGACTCTGGGGTCAGGTATATTTCGACTGAGGACCCAACTCTGCTGTCCGTAACCTGTGTGATTTTGAGCAAGGAACTTGGTCATCCATAAAAGAAGACCTATTAAACAACTAAGAAAATGTACTTAAGGTCTTTAGAAGGTGGCCTAACATATAGAAAGTGTTAAATGCTAACTGTTACTTGGCTTTTCATTATTGTTACTCCGATGATTTCATTACTGTTACTCCGATGACTGTCTTACCCAAGTCCTTTAATTGTGGCTGCAGTCCAAGGAAACTATGTATCACCACTGATAAGCTTTCCACATTTAATGGAAATCTTTCCTTTTGTTAGGCAGAATACCTTTCTCTTTATGGGGCTTTAATATCCATAAGATTATTATTCATTGTTTTTCTGCCCCAAAGATACAAAGAATAATTTAAAAGAGAAATCCCAAATAATATCACAAAATAGCAATAGTCATATTGTGCATAGGTTCAAAGCACAAACATTGGAACAAATTGCCTGGATTCGAGTCTCAGTTCTACCACACTTTGGCTTTGCGGCCTTGGGCAAATGATTTAATATCTCCAGGCCTCAGATTCCTCATCTGTAAAATGAATATAACGTTACCCATCTCACAGAAGGGTTACAAGAATTAAAGAGTTAATACCGGTAAAGTGCCTAGAACAAGTACCTGGCACATAGTAAGCGCTCAACGCATGTTAGTTATTATTATCATAGGTACTAGGTTAGGCAAGGGTTCATTCAATATTTTTCTTTAAAAACACTCAGAAACATGCCATATCATATTTGATATAAGCTTCAGGTACTTTGATCATTATTTTTGTTGTGATCGTACTAGTCAGATAATCAATTTGCAGGTAAGTTATGAATAGAAATGATGGTGAAATTTAGGCCAGGTACAGTGGCTCACGTCTGTAACCCCAGCACTTTGGGAAGCCGAGGCAGGTGGATCACCTGAGATCAGGATTTTGAGACCAGCCTGGCCAACAGGAAGAAACCCTGTCTCTACTAAAAATACAAAAATTAGCTGGGCATGGCGGTGGGCACCTGTAGTCCCAGCTACTCAGGAGGCTGAGGCAGGAGAATCGCTTGAAATCGGGAGGCAGAGGCTGCAGTGAGCCGAGATGGTGCCACTGCACTCCAGCCTGGGACAGAGTGAGACTCCGTCTCAAAAAAAAAGAAGAGAGAGAAAAAAAGAAAATGATAGTGAAATTAAAAAAAATACTTATACATTACGATATTTACACCAGAAGTGGTGTGAATCATAGCCAGTTCCATTCTGTAAACACCTTGGTTACAAAAATGATCAATGGAGTTCTTTAATAGAATGCAAGTCTGCCATTGTTTAGAAAACACCTGAATCGTTTTCAGAATTTAAAGTATGTCAGCATTGTCTGAACACAGTGGTCAAATGCTATCAAGTGAATGAGAAATCATCACTGAATTCAACATTTATTGAACACCAACTAAATGCCAACCACAATGCTAGGATCTAGGAATTCAGCTGTGAACAAGGAAGTTATGGTCTACTCTCAGTAAACTTCTAATAAATAACGTCTAAAATACAACCACATTCCTATTGATGTATATTGTTTGCTTTCAAAGACTATGAAGCCTGTATCCTCACATGTACATCACCTTTATTTTTCCTATTCAGGTAGGCTTGGTGATGGAGATGGAGTAACCAAACTGAGGTAAAAGGATGGCACATCATGCCAGGAATCTGTTGCCCTAGTGCAGTGGAACTGCAAGGCAGGTAGGCAAGACCATGTGGAAACTGAACAAGCCCAAATTAGGCTCCCCTACCTTGAAGGCAACTGTGCGTTCATCCCGTCACATCTAGGTATCTTTTACACATGTGCAGTAATTTGAATCCATAAGAAAACCACCAGGAGATCTGGCGTCAGTAATATTTCCATCTCCTTTGTGGATATAGTTTGACCTAGCTGGAAACCACACATTCTGAGGCCGGCATGCTGGCAATCATTTCTGATTGGTAAATACAAAGACAAATAGACAGTTGGAGTGCCACTGGTGCCTAATGATTACATGTGGATTATTCACCGGCCTTTAGAGAGATCAACCAGGAAACAAACATTTTTAAAGACAGGATTTTTGGCAGAGAATAAGAAATTCTCCATCAATTTTGAGACCACTTGCTGGGGGGATGGGATAGCATCGTTTTCTCCAGTTGTGGCTCTTCTTCCTTCATTCACAATTAGGTTTTCATGTCGTAATGTTTTACCACTTCCAAAGGCGAGTCTTCACAGGGGAGTCCTGAAAACAGTTCAGCCTTAACCCTAGAAAGGTATCTAGACATCAGTGGAACTTGAAACCTGATTGCAGTTAGAAGAGAAAATAAATGAAATATTGTCCTGTGCAGTCTAAGATTATTCTGTTGACATGTGCCAGGTAGGAATAAAAAGACCTGTGTGTGAACAACATCCCCAGGAATTTAAGGAAACCCTGTTGCCACATTTGTGCTTTAGGCCTTACAGAATCCATAGATTTCTGTGACCCCAACTGCTATCCCACAGTCTACAGATAATTGATTCAAATTTGCCACTCCATAATTGTTTCCATAATGAAATGAACATAGGAGGATTTTCTCAGTACATTTGGATTGGCTCTGGGAAGTTGGGCAATTTTTTTTTTAATCATGTAGTTGAAAACAGTACCCTTTTTTCAAGCAAAACAACACCACATGGTGAGCTCAACAAAACACCTCCATCTGACCTCTACTGCATGTTTTTAAAAAAACTCGTCGAGTGAAGTGGTAATTTAGTCAGTGAAGATAGAGCTCGCCACAATTCAGCTCTAACTGCCTCATTCTGGAGGCGTCATCTTTTCTTTTTTTCATTAATAAAGATTGAATCAGTCACTTGCACAACACTTTTCCTTTAATGACATTTGTTCTAAGGAGTCAACCAGACTAACTGCTTGTCCTTGCCCACTATTAAAGCTCTTGAAAATACCATTTACAACCCTGCTGCCCCAGTGACGGTGCTGGCTTCTCAGCACTTCATTTGCACTCTAGTTCAGAACTATTTCTTCAGAAGTTTCTGATGTGTTCTTTTACTGTTGAGTTTCACGCCTGTAATCACGGTAAATGACTAGGGTCTTGCAGACATCTTTCTTATCTCTAACTGGAATTTTGTGTGCCATGATTTTGTGAAAGGGTGTTAGAATAGAAAATTACTGTAGGTGAATAAATTAGGAAAATCCACAATACATTCTTAGGTACTGTCTCTGACCCTCACCTACCCTAACACTACAGAATACATTTAATTTATAAAAAAGAATGCTCCTTAGTCATAAGCATTATGATGTTAAGAATAGAATCACTGTCAACATTTAAGTGCTTTATTTACATCACTTTTTCCCTAACTCTTACAAATTTGTTGATAGAGAGAAATCTGGAGAGAATTACCCAGACTTCATGAGGGGTGTTGTTAAAAATAAATATAATAATCTGGTGCAGTGGCTCACACCTATAATCCCAGAATTTGGGGAGGCTGAGGGAGGAGGATCACTTGAGCCAGGAGGTGAAGACCTGGGCAACATAGTGAGACCCCCATCCCTAAATACATACATACATACATACATACATAAAATAGAATGTAAGCTCCTAAAGGTGAAGGTTAACTATGAAAATCCACGAACACAGTAGTAAATATATACTTCTGATCAATAATGGAAAATAAGTCTTTATGTCTTAAGCTCTGATGTCCACTCAACTTTTCAAGATTTCCAAGGATATCACTGAACTTCAGACCAGAGGTCAGGTCAACAAAATCTGTCAGTTATGTTACAGTTAAATTTATTTCGCCTTCTTGAAGATCACAAGGTAAGCTACGTATTTAAGAAACACGAGGGGTAGTGAAAACCAGAATTATGTTTTTTCCAACAAGTGATATATTATGCTTCCCTAATACATCCAAATTTTCATGTAGGTTTAAACCCTAGTTACCTAAACTGCACGTACTTCTTTCTCTCATTTAAGAAAAGCTGCATTTCTGGCCGGGCGCAGTGGCTCATGCCAGTAATCCCAGCACTTTGGGAAGCCGAGGTGGGCGGATGGCGAGGTCAGGAGATCGAGACCATCCTGGCTAACACCGTGAAACTCCGTCTGTACTAAAAATACCAAAAATTGCCGGGCGAGGTGGCGGCGCCTGTAGTCCCAGCTACTCGGGAGGCTGAGGCAGGAGAAGGGCGTGAACCCGGAAGGCGGAGCTTGCAGTGAGCTGAGATCCGGCCACTGCACTCCAGCCTGGGCGACAGAGCCAGACTCCGTCTCAAAAACAAAAACAAACCAAAACAACAAAAAAGCTGCATTTCTTATCTCTAGACAACAGCGAAATTATATAGGCTAATTTTTAAATTCTATTATCGTGGCGGGGTTTGTCTGTTGCTCAGAGTTTCTGGCATGCAAATAGAGCTAAGAAGCAGTGTTTCTATGACTGAGATGACATTAAGTATGCCTTCATATGTATCGTTTAGTAGCTCTTCCTAATGAGACATTCACAAGCAGCTCTCAGAAGGCAATGAATCATCATTGCATTGCATTGAATTGAATGAGATATTAATTAAGCACATTTGAAACAACCACATTTGTTATGAACGAGGGAAAGGCTATCTTAATTTCTTTATACTTTTTGGGGCATGATGGTTTTATTCTGAGGCTAAAAATAGTTGTAACCAAATCTTCAACAGTATAATTATGAAAAAGGATGACTAAGTCACCATACAATGTATTAGTGGGTGGCATGGTAATTCACATAATTTCTTTTCAATATTGCTTTTTATCCCATGCTTTTTCACTTACATATAACACTTGAACTGACTCATAGGTTATATGATATTTGAAATATGGTGCAACTACAAGACTAAATGCATTCTGCCTTATTCATTACTTAGTAAGTTCTACGAAGTTCTTTAGAAGCTTAACAGAATATCCACTTATAATAGGGCTGCAAATCACTGGGAAGATGTGGTTTTCCTGAAGTAAGAAACAGTCATCCAACTAAACTTACAGACAAATGCTTTTAACTGCTAATCAATGTGTAAATCCTCCAGCGGAATGCTAGAGTGCTTAAAATCTGTAACATAAAGCAAAAATACAAGGGACGGTGGAATGGTCAAGGCGTAGATGTTCATAATGTGGTCCCAACATCAGACTTAGTTAATTTTTTGAGTAAGGAAAAAAGAAATTGCCTCCTATTGTCTGCCTTGCATTGCACCTCCTTGGCATTTTTAGTCACCCAAGACAACGACAGAACATCCATCTGGGGACCAGCCATCTTTTGCACCACTCGTTCTATCTTTGGGAAGTCCAAATTGATTTTCTTCCACTTGTCACACTAAAATCTCCACTCTGTCCTTTCTGCTCCAATCTCAAAGAGTTCAGTGGTATCGGGATCAAAGGATTAGGAAGCCGCAGCTTTAAGGGAGGCAAGCAGCATGAGAAGACTTTGTGGAGGCAGCTCTGAGCATTTTATGTAAGCAATCTATTTCAGCTTCAAAGGAAGCACTGGCTAAGTGGGTGAACAACATGTAAAGTGCTCACTTGACATAAGTTTTTTTTTTTTTTAAGCAACTGAGATAAAGAGAGCCTCCAGTCGCTGACCTTTTATTATTAGTCGGAGCCCTGAGTACAAGAGAGACTTCAGCAGAGGTGGCCAACGGGCGCCTGCAGAGACTCCAAGCGCGTTCTTGGCTGTTGGTGCAATATTTGCAGCTGCGGCACTCTCCTTCAAGTTGTTTGTTCCACTCTCTGCCTGATGCTATGGGTATCTGATTTCTATCTCTGGAAACAGCATGCGAGCCATGTGGTGGTCAAGGCTGGACTTTAACTGCAAAGGAGTACAACACAGCACGCTCCCAGGGAGCCGGGCACAGCTCAGTATCAGTCTTGGTTTCACTTGAAAAATGTACAGATCTTTTGTAAATTATATGAAAGAGATAAGGGAATCCCTATGCATTTACTCTTCCCTTTTCATAAACCATGATGAGAATTTTTTTTAAATTCCATTTATTCAGACTAGTTAAAAAATACAGATGGACTTTTGCTAATTGTGCATTTTACTTGGTTTAATAGCTATATATTAGAGTAGAGGTACCATTTGCTCTATTTCACATGTGCCAGGCTCTGGGCTACATGCTTTCCATGTAAAAACTCATTATTCCTAGTGAAAAACCTTTCAGTTAAGTGTCCTATCTCCTATTTACAGATGAATACATTGAGGCCCTGCAGGGATTAAGGAATCTGTACAAAGTCATATGGTAAGTAAAAGATCAATTTTCAAATAATTAAAGATAAAAACAATCAAATGCATTTAATATAAAAAAATTGTATTTGGTAAATCAGAAAGCAGTTCCATAGTATATATTGTTTCTGCCTCATCATGGTAAAGTTCAATGTTTTCAGCATAACAATCAATTTTAGTCTGCTTTCTTGATGTAAGTATTCTTTTGAAAAATTAATAAGCTGAATTGATAATGAATTTTTATAGGTGATGATAGATCTGATTTCTGAACAGCCTACGAAGTCTTAAGTGGTTAACACTGGGAGTGTATTTTCACGTACACATCAAATTTCTTTTCAAATTCAGTCTCAGACTATAGCCTATTTTTTAGACACATTTCTGTATATAATTAAGCAAGTTTCAAATAAAAAAGCGAGCCACTGCATAAATAGAAGACATACTATGTGGTTAATATTTAATTATGGCATAATTAATCACAGATGCTCATCTGAATCTAATTTATCAGTGTTCCCCAAAAAACACCATCTTTGATTTCTGCTAGAAAAAGACAAAAGTATAAAAAACAATTCATGTAATGCATTTATCCTTCTTGTGAACAAGAAAAAGCCATGTTGAAGGAGCTTTATGAGTACCACCTTTACTCTTAAAACAATCCCGGTGTTTTCCTCTTTCTCGGGGGAGAAGCTAACCTTAAGGGGAGTAATGTTGCTGTGCCTTGTCCCCCATGTTGGTGACATCTCCTCTGGGGATGGGGTTAAAATTCAGGAGAGATGATGAGGGACAGCGACAAGGGTAGGGCCCGTGTTGGCCTCAGTTTGTCCTGTCCACACATCACTCCCTTAGGAGGGAAGGTCACCTATAGCAAGGGGCTGGAAGGACACAGCGTGTGACGGTGCTCCTACGGTCATGCAGAGCTAAACAAGTGACCTTCCTCCCTGGGAAGGTCATCTTCTGTGATACGCACCAGTCTATCGAGGGCGGGTACCTAGATTGAGAGAAGAGCCTGGCGCTTCGGTGCGGAGCAGGGAGCAGGAGTGGGAAGACCTGCTTGGCAGAGTAGAGTGCAGTCTGGAGATCAGTAGAAAAGAAGTTGTGATTTAGGCCCTACTGCCAGTCAGGGCGTAGGGAGTCTCAGGAGGTACTGCAGCTTGATGAACATGGAGTTTTGAAAAGATTAATATGACAATGATACAAAAAAATAAAACTGGAGAGGGGGAAAATGGAGGCAGCAAGACAGTTCTAAAACATCAGGCCCAAATTCCTGACATCTTAGAAATCAGATGAACCCCAAGAGACATGATTATAATACAAAATATAATAAATACAAAATAATCAAAATAAGATTAAAATAATCAAACAAAATATTTGAAGGCCTGAGATACTGGACATGAAGTGAGAGAAGAATAAATAAAGGCTTCCAGGCTTTGAGAGGAGAGAGTAACAGGAAGGCCATTGAGTAAAATGGGTTGGGTGGAAAAGAAGCCTAGTTTGAACAAACTTTGGTTTTCAATGTTGAGCTGCTGAATTAAAGAAAAATGCTTGGAATCCAAGTGAAGTGAAATCTTTAGCATCTGAGACCAGTGTAAAGGAGACCTTTCTGCAGGCGAGAGGTCAGAGCTGATGGTGACAGTGTGACCGTCCATCCACCCGAGGGTGTGAGAGCAGGGGATCTAGAGAGAAAAGCGGGGTGTGGCACACAGTGTTGCGAGCACTCAACATTTGTTAGGAGGGAGAGGGAAAGAGAAACCTAGATGAAACAGGATTCATGGTGGAGGATGCGGCACAGAGAGGCTGGGGAGGGCAGGAGGTTGTAGATGCTGTGGCTGCTGAGACACCTCACACTGTGTCTCTGGCGCCGCCTGGGTGTAGCGGAGTGGATTGAGACATGAATGAGTTAATTCTACCCCACCTCCGCCTCCAGGTGACTTCACTCACCCAGGTCTCACCAACTTAGAGAGAGAGAGCCAGTCTTAGATCTCACATTCTTTTGAGAATTGAACACCCATCAGTACCGCATGGGCTGGTATGTTTGTGCACCTTCAGATTGCATCTACCTCTCAAAGCCCCAGACTCCCACCCCAGGCAAGGTCCTATTCAGCTACTGTATCTCAAGCCCAGTTAATACTCCCATCAAATGGTAACAGACGCATTTACAACATTACTAACTGTGCCTGAAGAATTCTCCCAGGCCACCAGGTAACGTTTCTTTCAAGAACTTTACTCGGCCGTACCTTAAGATGTATCAACAAAGAGGAGATATTCTGGGGCTAAGGGGGCTCCTAGCAGTGTCAAAGGACAAGCAGAGGTTTAGGACAGCAAAGACTGGGTCTGCCAGCAGGAGTCCTGGCAGCCTTTGAGTGTAGCTTTGATCGGCTGGTGGGGACAGGAGCTCTACTGCATCAGCATGCACAGTGGGGCCACACACGCACAGGGTGCCTGGGAAGCACCTGCCTTGAGTGTGGGGGAAGGGATAGGAGGCAGAGCACAGCAGTGTCAAAACAATGATTTTTTTTTTTTTTTTTTTAAAAGAGGGACAGCTAGGCTGGATGCAGTGGCTCATGCCTGTAATCCCAGCACTTTGGGAGGCCAAGGCGGGTGGATCACTTGAGGTCAGGAGTTTGAGACCAGCCTGACCAACATGGTGAAACCCCGTCTCTACTAAAAGTACAAAAATTGGCCGGGCATGGTGCTGCACACCTGTAATCCCAGCTACCTGGGAGGCTGAGGCAGGAGAATGGCTTGAACCCGGAGGCAGAAGTTGCAGTGAGCTGAGACTGCACCATTGCACTCCAGCCTGGGCGACAAGGGCAAAACTCCATCTTAAAGAAAAAAAGAAAAAAAGAGGGACAGCTGAGCTTATATGAAAGCTGAACTGAAGGACATCATGGAAAGTGACAGCTGGATTTCCAAAAGATAGGAAATATACTTTGACCACTAAACCACCGTTGCAACAAAGGCAAGGACAGGTTTGATCAGACGAGCCTGAGAACCTCTGGTGGGGTCTGGGCTCTGCAGGTCTAAGAGGCCACTTTAGTGACATGAAATCAGCTGCTCCCAAGAACACACTTACAGCAAAGCCCCATTCTAGGACACACTATGGTCCTATGGGCCAAATCCAGCCTGCTGCCTGCTTTGATGTGACCCTTGAGCTCAGATTGGTTTTTGATGATAGGAAATGCTAACTTTGAACTCTAATTAGGCAAAATGTCAACTCTCCCCCAAAACAATCCATTCTTCTCATTAGTAGACCTGTATTACATTTAAAAAGTATACTCTATCATTATTACTATATTAAAATTTTGTCAATAAAATGTGTGGAAATGTGTGGAATACTTTCACACTATTCTTAATTTGGACTCCTGACCTGCAAAGCCTAAAACACTATCTGTCCCTTTATAGAAACTGTTTGCTGACTCTTGCCCTAGAGTCTTCCTGAGAAGTCATTGTTGCTCCTGAGATGAGAGAAACACAGGCAGATTCCCAGAAAGTGAATCATGAGCACATTCATAGAAGATGATGTGTTAAGGTACATTCAGATCTGGCATCTGACTTCTTAATGGGGTGATTACCCAGGGCTTTTTATTATTTTGAAAAGTCAAGTTCTTTTACTTCTCACAAATATTTAACATCATAAAGCATTTATAGAGTACAAAGTCTATTGCTAGAAAAAGGCATGTTGGACATTAACTCTGTGCTTAAGCAGCTTGCATTATTAAAAAAATATCTATAACAGATAGGGAAAGGCCAACTCTCTTTTGTACACTTACATTTTTAAGGCTTATGAAACTGACAAAACTTCTGAGGAAACACACTATGTCAAGGATATTCTCTTGTAAATTACAGCAGGAGCAGCGGCAGCAGCATTTTTAACCAGATGACCATTTGAGATAACTTAAACTGCTGGAAAGGTATTTTAAGCACAGCTGTGATGCCAAAAGAAGGTACCAAAGGCAGAGCTTTGGGTAGAACACAATACAAAAGAGGAAAGTCTAAAGTGATGATAATAATAAATTCCTGTTTTCCAGAAAACACATTTTTAGGAGTTCTAAAGTTAATGCACTTAAAATACTTTTGATCATATTTTCCCCATGCTTTTACATATTGATTTTTTCAGACACCCAAAATTTGTTTTATAAGTAGTTCTTAGAAAGATTAAAGGAGCTGTATAGTTATTTTAAAATACACCCTAAGTGATCTGTAAGTTACTTAGCTGGCAGCTTCAATTTGTAATGTGTACTCCCCAAAAGCAGGGGGAGCATCACCTATAATTTTAATAACAGCTCTGTCCTGCCACGTATCTTTTTGCATGGGCTGGGAGGCGTGCTCACCCTGTGCTAAGATATTAAGCTTTGGAGTCCTGTTTAGACAAAGCACTTATGTTTAAAAATGAAATAAATAACTTAATTTGTAAGTAGAAAAAGCTCCCAGCTTAGTTATAAAATATGACATACCAAGTGAACCTAGAGCTGCCTAAATAAGTGTTCTACATTTTCCAGCAGGCTGAACTATGAAAAGCAACAAGAGGACATTCTCCCCCTTGAAGATAATCACTTTTATTGTTGCCAGGTCAAAGATTCAGATTCCACGCAGCAACCTCTGACTAAAGAACAGCAAGTCCTTTCAGGTCAGAAGGTCCAATATGTAGCCCCCTCAGAAGCATAGCATAATAGTCCTAAAATAACAAGCATACATGTAGCTTTCTTAATTTGCCCTGCTGGGTTCCTGTAATAAGTACTTAACAACTGTAGGCTCTGAGCAGCTCAGCAGACATCAACAAGACCATTTGCCAGATGATTTAGCAAACAAATTTCCGAGAGTCTCATGCTTATGTTGAGTGCATGACATTAGAAAACATACAGGGACTTAGAGATAATAGTAGAGAGGAATTTTACGAATTAAAAAGAGAGAAAGAGAGAATGGGAATTTTAAAGTCTAGAGAATTGAGGCAGATACGCCAAATTCTCTTTCTAGAATGAAGTCCCCAGATGAATACTCAGTAACTTCTGCTAATTTTTTACTCCTTGAGCAAATAATCTGAAATTGAGTTATTGGGAAGGGACAAAAACTCTGGAACTGACTTCTAGGGGAGGAAGAAAAGAACAGAAACCACCTTGTTTTTGAGTACTAGTAACTTGACATGGAGCAAGCACAAAACACAAAAGGTTCTCAGTAAATCTCTATTGAATGAACAACTCTGTGTCTATGACACGGATGAGGAACTGACACCTTCATAAAGAAAGCTGGCAGATTCTCAGCAAATCATAGGGGTTAGGAAAGCGGGTGGGGCGAAGGTATTCATCAAGGAATCCCTCTCCAGTGTCAGGAATCCAAGGCTCAGAGAGGGAGACATTCTCTTGGATCCATCAGCAGCCCCTGGCCCATAATAGAGTCCTTGAGATGCTTCTAAGTGGGAGGCAATCCAGGTGGCAATGGCACTTACCATTTTAAGAGCTGGAGCAATCCTGAGGCTCTGTGGGGAAAGCAATCATCCCCAAAACAGGAAAACAAATCTGACAATAGAGCAGGGCTGGTCCTCCATAGCCTGGGCATGAGGAGCCAGGAAACCGGCTTTGAGGAGGGAGGTAATTACCCCATCACCTCAGGTCACACAGAAGTTCTGTTCTGTTTTCCGCGGCAACATTTTTAACACTTGCACAGACATTTTAAACGTGAAAAACTCAAGCAATCATCCTATTAGATATTAGTTTAGCCAATTTTTCTTTCTTTCTTTCAATTTTACAGATTTCTTCTTTCAGTGGATTGTGCAAATTAGTGAGTTGTTTTCGTGTCCTTTGGCCAGCTTCAGAGAAGAACGAAGTAACCCAGTGCTTGGTGAGAGGCGGTTCATGTTGCGAATGTAAAGCACGACTTCTCACTATATTAACTGTCCGCTGGCTTAATTTTTTCATATTCTGCCGAATGCACTTTGTGCGTGTGTACGAAGGCAGCTTCCTCATGGATGTGAGTTGGGAGCATCCACATGTACTCCACTGATGCTCCCCAAGCTTCCAAGATAAAAATTTCCACAAGGGGAAGATAGCAGTCAAATGTGAGAAGAAGAATTTGCAAATAAATAAATACGCAAATAAATAAAACTGTTCATGGAGTTGTCTACTGGAAAACGATGTGCCAAGGGCACAATGAGCGAAAGTGAAGTTGAGAATGAGTTAGGTTGCCAGATGTAGCGCGGTGATTTGGGGGGGCCCAGGGGAGCACCCATGAGGAGAAAGGCTGGGTGTAAATCAGTCATAGCAACGCTCCACTGCACCTGGGGGGCCCTGAGGAAATATGCTCATGGTGAATCAAGAGCCAGGTTCCAAGGCTGTGGGGCCAGCGTGCTGGGAGAAGGGCATGTCAGAGGCACATGGGAGAGGTGGGCCTGAAGACAGAGAGAAGCTCTAAGTCAAGCAAAGACCCAGGCTTCTAGAAGTGGTCATGCGAATAGCTGAGGTTCGCAGATTCTATTATTTAATAATTAAATGTAAAGAAGCATTTAGCTTACGTCAACTATTTTAGTTAGGAGAGCAATAGTCACAAAGGAGCAGTTGTGAATTTATATGGATTCGAAGAGGGTGTGAGTAGACACAGGGTGGAAGACTTTCCATTTGTTTTGTTTTAAGCCATGGTCAATGTGGGCTTTCAGAGTCAGATGCTGAAGGAGGACTTAAATTATCCAGTGAGTATTAGAGAATTATTCTCAAACCGTGTTTTACTGTAAGATGGGGTTATTTTAAATTCAGAAAAGCTAAAGAGCATAAAGAAGACTGCAAACCTTCTGGGACCGTGCATCAGCCGATCCACAGCTGCTACAACTGAAAAGTCACAAGGCTTGCTGGGAAATGGAGAACAATGCAGATTCAGTTTTCATGAATATCTTATGTGAAGTTACTTTTTAGAGAAATCTCCAAATACAGTCTCTATAGGCAAACATATATATTTGTATATATAAAGAGTAAAGCTGTAATTTTCATTGAACACAGAGATTTGTTTCTTTTGAGTTTTTTTAAATTTGCATTTCATTATTTTTCATGAAAATGAATTTAACGCTTGAATTCTGTATAAGCATCATAGGAAAAGGCTATCAGGAATCTGCAAGAGCTATACAAGGTGTCCCTTATAAAAATAATGGCCAGGAAAGTAAATGAGTGAATGAAAAGACCACGATGTGCTGACTACATTGAGGCACTGAGCACAACAGACGGTGTGAGGCAATGACTGAGATAACGTGAGTTGAAAAATAGTGTCTGGAAGACGCAGGGGTGTATACAATGTCTAATAAAATTCTGCAAAGAAGCTCAAAAGTGATCACATATTTATTGCAAGTGTATTTTCAAAATAAGCTCATTTTGAATTATTCACTCTTCCCCTCTCCCCACCAAAAAATCTATTATGCATTAGTTTGGAGTAAACGTTTTCACAGGTTTTCAACTGGTTGTACCACACACTCTTAAAATAAAGGTATTACACATTCCAAAAACATTTCAACTCTTACATGAGCCTAAAGATAACACCGCTTCAGTCAGCATTATAAGCAACATCACCATTTGAAATCTGTATCAGAGCCCATTATCACCACACACTACATCCAGCCAAATCTGGATTCCTTACATTTTGTAATCATAATGAGCCTCAAAACCTCATCAGAATCTCTGACTCTTTTCTTTCTTTTGTCCCCCACAGCCAGCTCATTACTGAGCCCTGTCGACTTCCCCCTTCATTATCCAGCCGTCTATCCATTACTGTCGGCGCTCTGATGCTTCATTAGTGTCTGCCCTTGATGGCGACAACTTCTGAAACACCTCCCTTCTTGAATCCATGTTGCACCTTGGATGAAATTAATTTCCTTGAAACATTTCTCCTTCTTTCTGTCATTCCCCTGCTCTAAAAGTTTTAATGATTCCAGGAGGTCTTGTGTGCTTCCACCATATTTAAGAGGGAGGCCTGAGGCCATATGCCCAGGCAATGGTGAAATTCAGCAGCAGATGTCCTTCCAGAAGGGTTGTGAGGCTGTGCCCATGATGAGGGGCCACCTGCCAAAGACACTCCACTGGAGCAAGAACTGTAGTAAATCCCTTCAGTGCAGGCACCAAAACTCTCCCTCTCAGGCTAGGTAGAGAGGCGTTGGGAAAGAGGGAGGATACAGGCACAGCAACGCGGGGGAACGGGAGTTCGGAAGAGCGACTGCTGCTCCAAGCCAAGTCTGTTGGCTTAAACTCTTGGCCCCAGAAACAGGAATTCAGGTCTCCCAACTGCCTTTGTCATTTATTGAAGACCTTAAGACAGCTCTCAGCGCTCCAGAAATCATGAGGCATCCTTTGCCCTCTGTTCTTTGAGAAATCAACTTCTACCATTTTGGGGACTGGGGACTGGCCAGGGGGTGGTGAAGGAGGCTAACACTTAATCTTTCTCTCCCATGACCAAAACTTTTACCATGCTTAGATAAACCTACCTGCGGCCCTGAAGTTGGGGGTGTGAGTGTATTTTATGTGATAGCTGGGTGGAGGAGAAGGAACCAAAAGATTCAATTTGACCCCATTTTCTTTTTTTTTTTTTTTTTTTTTTTTTTTTTTTTTTTTTTTTTTTTTTTGAGATGGAGTTTCACTCTTGTTGCCCAAGCTGGAGTGCAATGGCACGACCTCTGCTCACTGCAACCTCCGCCCCCCTGGTTCAAGAGACTCCTTGAATCAGGTGTCACTCCTGACATCAGGTGATCCACCTGCCCCGGCCTCCCAAAGTGCTGGGATTAGAGGCGTGAGCCACTGCGCCCGGTCTGAGCCCATTTTCATAATGACACGTTGTCTCCCAGGGCTTGGGGATCGTGTAGGCTTTCCATCCACCCTCTTCCTCAAGCCCTCTTCATCTTTCACGATGTTGCCCTGGCCTTACAGGCGCGGGCTCACTGGATGAGCCGCCTGCACTTTCCCTTTGCCTGCCCAACTGTGGGTTAGGTTTAGTCATGGGCACTCTCTCTCTCTCTGCCACCTTCTGTGTCTGGCCCTGGAACCCAGCAGCAAGCTCCCCTGTGCCTCACTCCCAGGCAGAGTCCCAGACTATAAGCGAACCACCACCATGGAATTGGACCCTGGGATTGCAGTTCAGGCTGGGCGCGGTGGGTCACAACTGTAATCCCAGCACTTTGGGAGGCCGAGGCAGGTGGATGACCTGAAATCAGGAGTTCAAGACCAGCCTGACCAACATGGAGAAACCCCGGCTCTACTAAAAATACAAAATTAGCTGGACGTGGTGGAGCATGACGGTAACCCCAGCTACTCGGGAGGCTGAGGCAGGAGAATCACTTGAACCCAGGAGGCAGAGGTTGTGGTAAGCCGAGATTGCACCATGGCACTCTAGCCTGGGCAGCAAGAGCAAAATTCCATCTCAAAAAAAAAAAAAAGTGCAGTTCACGCATCTTAGTTGTGCATTCAAAGTTCACCAGGAACTTCCAACCCATTTTAGAATTTTAGTTCTCTCTTTCCCCACTCACATGCCCACGTTCCGGTTAAATAGAGCCATAAAACTCTCAGGCTTTCCAGTCAACCGGAACAGGCTGCTGGTCTAATTTAGCTTTTAACCTATCCCATTGGCACAGGGACAGGCACAGATGCTTGTTTCATTTGTTGAATGAATGAATGTGCTTCACATATACCAAGGGTTTTTGTTTACATATTGGAAGTAGTTGTACAATTTTTACTGTGATTATATAAAGAGCTTTGGAGACTGTGTAGATAAAACATGCTGGGGTGGCGTTTCTACCAAAATACCTGAAAATGCACATTTTTCTATTTCCTAAAAGACTCTTTAACACTTTCCGGAAATTTCAGTACTAGAATTAATAAGACAAGTATGCCTACCATTGACAAACCAAAATCCTTGTTTTGTTCTTCAGAGGCAGTGGGTTCTGAAGTACATCTGACTTCAAGAGCCCCATCATGAGACGAATGCAACATGTATTTGCTTCTAACCTAAGGGGGGCTTCCAGCAGCTCTGCGTGCCTTTCCAGACCCCCTGCCTTGCCATGGGAATAATCTCAGACCCCCTCCCGCTGCTCCCACTGGCCAGCCGCTGCCCCCACTCCTGGATCTTCTTGCGTTCTTCCCTTAGTACTTGCTCATAACTCCTGCCCCAAGGTCCTATTTTGAATGAGCATCTCTGGTTGACCTCACCCTCTCCCACCTGCACAGTCCTGGAATGTTTACCCTCCGTTCACAGCTCACAGATCCTGTCCTGTCACACAGCATCAGTCAGGCCTATGTCTTGAAAATGTCCATCTTAATTGAAAATGTGTCTGTTTTACTAACATAAACACCGAGATACCTTAATTCAGCACCACTGTTATCAGTGAAAGTTTCTCCTTAGACATTGGAGATCTTTTTGACTCTCCCTGACAAAAAAAAAAAAAAAAAAAAACATTGAAATGAACACAGATTTAAGAGGTTCCTTGAGTGAGACACCAAGAAGTCCCCAAATAACAGAGCTTGTGACTGACATTTTCTAATGTACTATCTGGTTATTTAAAGTAGTGGTTGTCTCTTCCGTAACTAAAAAAGGAACTCTAGGCCGGGCGTGGTGGTTCATGCCTATAATCCTAGAACTTTGAGGCCGAGGCAGGTGGATCATCTGAGGTCAGGAGTTAGAGACCAGCCTGACCAAGATGATGAAACCCCATCTCTACTAAAAAATACAAAAATGAGCTGGGCGTGGTGGTGTATGCCTGTAATCCCAGCTATTCAGGAGGTTGAGACAGAAGAATCGCTGGAACCCAGGAGGTGGAGGTTGCAGTGAGCCGAGATTGCGCCATTGCACTCCAGCCTGGGTGATAGAGTGAGACTCCAAAAAAAAAAAAACAAAAGGAATTCTAGTTTCTAAAGTTATTCTTCTTCTTGGCTGGTTCTGTTTGTATGAACTGCTCATTTCATAGCAACTGACATTACTCTATGAATTCAGGATACTGAAAGGAACAGTTTGTATATTTAATTGTTCTCTATCAGTCTGCCTGTATGCTTCTAATCTTTCATGCCAGGAGCTAATTTTCTATAATCTGTGTTCTTTCTTATAGGCTAAGCACAGAGTACAAAAAAAAAGAGCATCCTTCTGTAGAGAATAACTTAGCCAAGGACACTGTGCTCCGTCTTTATGATGAAATACATATTTCCCATTAAAAGGCAAATCTGTCATTTTAAAAGGTTGAATTGGATGTACTTTAAAAATAATTCCAGCTGGTTAAATTGAGAGCACTAAAAAAAGCTCAATAAGAATGTTCTCTTGGTCTGTAGTATTTTCATTTTCCTGAAGTGTGAATTGGATATATTTTCTTTTACTTTAAACCCTCTATTCTCAGTGTTTGATTCTGAGTCAGTGGAATAAGTTTTAAAGATGACTTGGGTTCAATAATACTATTTCTAATACTTAAGTTTTTATTTTGGCATCATTATTTCTAGTTAAAAAAAACTGGCTGATTTAGATTGATTCTTTTCTATGATTATGCTAGAAACACTGATATTTTCCCATGTTGTTCTGCCCCCTATGTATCATTTCTAGGCTTTTTAGAGCCTTCCTTTGAAACCATTGTCTAATATAATTTTTTCCATAAACTAAATGACTAATTACATCCCAATAAAACCCAAGCAATGTATACCTTAAAATATGTGGCTGGGCACAGTGGCTCATGCCTATAATCCCAGCACTCTGGGAGGCCAAGGCAGGCAGATCAATTGAACCTAGGAGTTAGAGCCCAGCCTGGGCGACATGGTGAAACCCCGTCTCTATTTATTCTACAAAAAGTAGAATAACTAGCCAGGTGTGGTGGCCTGCGCCTAAAGTTCCAGCTCCTTGGGAGGCTGAGGAGGAAGAAATCACATGAGCCCGGGGAGGTCAAGGCTGCAGGGAGCCATGATTGTGCCACTGCACTGCAGCCTAGGCGACAGAGCAAGATCTTGTCTCAAAAAATAAAAAAATTAAAAAAGTAATGATGTTCCATAAAGCCATCTATCGTTACATGTATCTACAGTACCACATGTCCAGTGATTTAAAATTTACACCTGGATTTTCACACCTGTAGAAAACCTGAATGCTGAGCTATCATTTTTTTTTTCTAATAACCCAAGCAGAGATACAAACAGACACTTTTCCATGGGTCGATTTTTCAACTCATTTAAACTGTATCTGAGCAAGTGTTTAATCTTCCTCGCTAACCACCAATGATTTCTACTTCCAAGATACTGAATACTGAAATGGGCAATTAGACAATGTTTCTTTTCTCCCTCCTCCTTTTCCCTTCCCCTTCCCTCCCCTTTCCCCCCCCCACCTTCTGTCTTTTTTTTTTTCGATAGAGTCTAGCTCTGGCACCCAGGCTGGAGTGCAGTGGTGCAATCTTGGCTCACTGCAAATTCTGCATCCTGGGTTCAAGCCATTCTCCTGCCTCAGCCTCCCGAGTAGCTGGGATAGTAGAGATGGAGTTTCACCATGTTGGCCAGGCTGGTCTTGAACTCCTGACCTCAAGTGATAACGCCTGCTTCGGCCTCCCAAAGTTCTGGGGTTACAGGAGTGAGCCACCACACCTGGCCTGAAATGTGCAATGTTTCTTCAGGTATAGTACTGATCAGTCAACACCATTCAGTCCCCACACGGGTACTTCCTAGGCTTATGGCAGCATTTCTACTGGCTAGCTTTCTCAACTGTGTCCCAACACTATATAAACGATACTGAAATTTGTTGTTGAAGGTTTACTAACATACACTTTCATCCGGTTTGCAAACTGAGGCAGAAGTAGGTAAGGGCCTACTTCTTCTTTCATGTGTTAAGAGTTTTTACAGTTATAATTTGACTTTGGCTTCTTCTATGGGAAGACCTCCCAATCCTCTTTTCCATCTAGCTCCTTCCTCATTTCCACTTGTGCCTTTACAAAATATCTCAGACCACGGTTTACACCTGCCTCGAATGATATTTGTCACTCCTTTGCTTCCCTTTGCTCTGTCCTTCATCATCAGGTCTTCAGTCTCTCTGCAGCCCAGGCCTGAGCCAGCAGCTGAAAACAGCCCACATCCACTCCGCACTATCTGACACCTGCTTGTCAGGAAATGGTCGCCTGCACCCATTTCCACTGTCGTTGACTTTGCCTGTCAGCTGCATTCCAACTGCTCCACATCCCAGGGCCATTTGTCATTTAGGTGTTGTGATATTTGTCCTTCCTCTTCTCACCAAAGTAGTGGGCTATCCTCAGCAAGCTGCACAGTTCGCCCCAATACCTGGAAGGGCTGGCTGGATCCCCAAGTGAATCCTGCTGTGAGTGTCGCTCTGACACCCGACCGAGGCACACCTCTTTCTCACCGCCTGGAGTTCACAAAGCTGTACCTTATCCCCAACCAATCAAAAGGCTCCTGCCCTCGGTAAAAGTAATCTGATTAACTTGATTAAAGTAATACAACCTAAGGTGTAAATGACTGATAAACTAAGCCATCTCTACAGGAATTCCTTTTGGAAGGGGAGTTTATTCATGCAAAGGAACCTCTAATCTGCAGAATGTGTAGGGAAGGTATTGTTGCCCAGGGTAAACGGCCCAGAGTCAGGAGCCTATTCTAGGCCTTCCCACCAATTCTTTTATTTTTAAAATTTACTTATTTTTTTAAAAATATTTTTTGAGACAGAGTCTCACTCTGTCACCTAGGCTAGAGTGCCGTGGTGCGATCTCGGCTCACTGCAACCTCTGCCTCCTGGGTTCAAGCGATGCTCCTGCCTCAGCCTCCTGAGTAGGTGGAATTACAAGTGCATGCCACCACATTCAGCTAATGCTTGTATTTTTAGTAGAGATGCGGGTTCACCATGTTGGCCAGCCTGGTCTCGAACCCCTGACCTCAGGTGATCCACCCACCTCGGCCTCCCAAAGTGCTGGGATTACAGGCATGAGCCACTGAGCCCTTCCCACCAGATCTTTTATCTCCTTGCTGAGTGGGAGAACAGGGTTGACAAACCAGCACCGCATTTCTGAGAAGCTGTGAACCTTTACTGAAAGGGCACTCCAGATTACATACAACTAGATAGCTGCTCTAAATCTGTTAGATTAGATAATTAAACTAAAGTTATTGTCACTATTTAAAACATTTATATGCAAAGGACACTTTGCTCTTACCACAGCACCTATTTAGGGCCCTTTACACATTTCTCTCTTTTTGTATTATTGAGCTGCAACTTATTATTTCCCTATGCAATATCATGGTGGGATAATTATGTATTGAGTATTTATTAAGTAAGTAAAGCAGTGGTTTGGAAACTTGTTTTATCCTCTGATGGTGAAATGAACTCTTAGAGGGGGAAAAAAATCCTGAACTTATTTTGTTAAATTGGGAGTGCAGCCCCCAAACACAACTGGCTATTCCCTATCCCACATCCCTACAGGGCTAGGGAGGCTTATCGTGGCATAGTTTTCAACCTACTGCTATAGAAGATACTAAATAGTAAAGGTATTAACCCCAAGCTTTGAATGCAAACAATTCACTTAGGAAAATGAGGCTAACCAATGTTAAACACTGAACGCCCACTGCAGTGTAACTGGTAAAAAGCGTGTAGACAACAAAAGTAACAGAAACAGAGCTTATTATCTGTATAGGAAATAGGTTAATAAATAATGTCATCAGTAGAACCAGAGAACTTTTAGAAGGAGTTTAAAATGTGAAACTGTAACATGCTGACATGAAATGCAACAGCAACTCCGAGGATGGGAAAAGTGAACAGCTGAACAGCAGTAGAGAAGGAGAAAGACAACTTCAAGGAGTCAGGTCCTGAGCTCCTTGGCATCCGAGAAGACGGCCAGATCTCTCCGCATCACATTTGAGGAGGAGAGGAAGGAAACAAGAAGGATCAGTACAGGAATTCTAGTCAAAAGGAGCCATGCTCTCTAGGCTTTGGGTTTTGGTATGGAGATGTGAAACTTTGACAAGATGTGACTGTTTTAAAAACATTAGGGTACGTTCCTTTCAAATATGTAGAAAATGTTACGAAGAAGAAAAACTTTCATGATCACAACTTTTCTTAAAGTCACAGTATAGGTTAAAGGAGCTTCTAGAATCTTCAGCAGAACCAGGGCACAGGTCCTCTCCACAATCAGCCCTAGTCACATTACTACACCTGAGGGCTTAAGTCCAAATGAGGCTTTCCGGTCAGAGACAGTGATGACATGAAAACAGAGATGGGGAAGGTGAGGCACCCGGTGTCCAGGGCCAGGCTTACCTCCTGCCGCCCAGAACTCGTTTGCCTTGACCCTTGAGAAGAGGCTTATCCTTCCTACTTGGGTCACTTCCTGCCTCTCAGATGAGGCCTGGCGATGGTGAATTACCACCCTTCTGAATCGGTAATCCCACCCTGACTTTCGGGATGCTACACTTCCAATTTGTCTGGAACCCGGACATGCTGCAGATCTTCTGGAACCATCTGAATGTTACATCTAGGAAAGATGATCTTTAGCAACTCGGTCCAAAAAGCATGTCCACTGGCTCGGATCTTCAAGTGTAAGAGACTTCGGGGAAACGGTAGGTAGGTGTGCTGTCTACCACGGCCCAAGTACATTCACACCACATAGCGGATGGCACAGGGATGCAAAAACTCTTTTCTCGTGGTGTTTTGCAGGGAGAATGCTTAGGAGACTCCAAGCAGTGAGACACTAGGGAAAAAGAGCCCAAACAGGACTGTTCGTTCGCTCCTTTTCGAAGCTCAATCCAAGATAAGTTCTCTTTCTAGGGCAGTTAATCTTGGCCCTGAAAAGAAGTTGCCAGAAGGGTTATTGATTTCAAATCTACAAGCTGCTTGCAGGAGCTGAGGTCTAGCCAGAGCCTCGGGTAGATTTTCAAGGTTAGAGTTTTTTGTTTTTTTTTTTCTGAGAATATAATGGAGGGCCATGATTTCCTTCATAAATAGTAATAATTAGTGTTTGAAGTTAAGTGAGTTAATGTTTATAATGAGGGCAAATCTTTTATTTTTGGCATTTGAATTTCTTTTTAAATGTCTTTACATGGCATATTGACAAATTAATTTAGGGTTATGACTAGTAATTAATACTGAGAGTGCAGCGAAGCTGTATTTATACTGTTATTTCAAGTTTTTTTTTTTAATTTTTTTAAGAGAAAGGGTCTTGCTCTGTCGCTCACACTGGAGTGCAGTGGTGTGACCACAGCCCACTGCAGCCTTGACCTCCCCAGCTCCAAGGATCCTCCCACCTCAGGCTCCAGAGTAGCTGGGACCACAGGTGTGCACCACCACGCTCAGCAAATTGTTTCTATTTTTTGTAGAGGCGAGGTCGTGCTATGCTGCCTAGGCTGGGCTTGAACTCCTGAGCTCAAGAGATCCTCCCACTTTGGCCTCCCAAAGTACTTGAGGCCCAGCCTCAAGACATTTTTTAAAGCCATGCTTTAAGGTGGCCATTCCACTTTAAAATATTCTCCCTCATTCACTTCAAAGACAAGTTGATCAGCAATCGAGGCCTGCCCTAGACATACAAGGTCATATGGATAACAGGCACGTTTTTGGGGGCTTCCTTTGCAAATCAAATCTCTCTAAGAGATGGGAAACACCAAAGAAAGGGATCCATTATAGGTTGCTCATCTTATACCGCCCCCACACAAGGGACAAAATTTCTCCTACATGGCTTGCTTGAATAAAACTATTATAAACAAGTCCTCTGAATATATAAGTATGTGTGTATGAGTGTGTGTGTGTGTGTTAGAGACTGTGTTTGTCACTTATTTCATAAGCCTTGTAGTGATAATTACAGTCTGAAGTGACCCTAACTATTATGTCTGAATACTTCCATGGTAAAAAATAAATTCTATCACGACAAAACTTTTACAAAATCATGCACAGCCAGTCTAACCTTTAAAGGTCACCCAGGAGCTGAAATCTTTATTTGAATTCATTACAAAATCAATAAAACCTTTGGTTACGATTCCTGTAATTATAAGTAACACAGAAGACCACGCAGAGAAAAAAATGTTTGTCATAAATCTTTTCTAACTTCTGAAACTTCACTTGTCACCATCACATGGTTACATTTTCCACACCCAAGAAAGACTATTGTACCACTGCAGAGTATTTAGTCTGGCTGGCTGGCATGCGGCCTAAGCTTTTATGAGTTAAAAAAAGATCATATAATCTGTCTTTTGATATTTTGGTTCATGTTTTTCAGCATGCTTGTATCTTAGCCAAGGAGTGCATACTGAGTCGAAATCCTCATCTTAAGAAGCGTCATGGAAGAAGCTTTAGGTAAACTAAAAGTGTGCTGGTGAAAACATGTTTTTCTCTTTCTCAAAAGATGTCCCAGTTCCTAGTTTCAGAATATATTCCCGTAACTCTACAAATTCCATTAGTGTACAATACCGATGGTTTGGCAACGCGCGTGCATCAGTACACATCAGCATGAATGCCACAGTGGTTTTCAGCGGTACTCAGTTTCGCTCCCAAACAGAAAGATCACTTAACAATTCTACTCAGAAACAACGAGGACAAAAAGCAGCTCGGATCAAGGATACCATTTGATTTGCCTGCACTAATAAGTGCCATAAATTATTTAAGGAACTTCAAAGTCTTGAAACTGGTGAAGTACACCAGGGCAAAAGTAGAATTTGTTTGTTTATTATCAATTATTTACACAGTATGTGTTACAACATCAGATGTGTAGAAAAGGCCTAATCCTGAGGAATGGTGTACAATAAAAAATAGATTCCGTTAATTCTGGTGAAAGCTTTTTAACACAGGCCATCAAGTTGTGGAGGTCATTTGATACACTATGTATAAATGTTTCAGTAACAATTTCAATAACACTGAACTTTGAAAACCATTCTGAAATACATTTCTATTTACAATACCTGGGTGAGTGCACACACAATTTCTTTTTAAAAAAATTTCAACTTTTACCATTTCTTATGTAACTATAAGAAAAGCATTTCAAATCTATGCTAAAATGGTGACTCCAAAATAAAACACGATTCTTGCTCAACTGATAACATCTTTGTAACACAGGGTCACACAAAATAGATGAATCAAATCCACATCTACTCAAATAGGTCAGCCAAAAAATAAACATGTCAATCTCTTTAATCAAGCCAGCACTTCAAATCTAATGTAGTAATTATAGATGAAAATGTTGCTCAGATGAAGAGCTACACCCCTGGGACGCATGGAATGTACGCCAGGACGCCATTGTTTTTTAATGTGCCTCCGGTCAAATGTGGTAAACTTCACACTTTCAACCAGTGCTGTTTGTAATAGATTGAATGAAACAGGTCTACAAAAGAACCAATAAATGTAAAGACTGAAAAGAATTAGAGAGGCTCGCAGTCTTGTACCTATTGTCTGGGGGAATTAGATGTCAGTTTGAGTATTATAACTCTGACAAAGGTTTCCGAGCTTTAATTTACTAGAACATATAATGGGCAAAGGAGAGGCTGGGAAACACAATCAGTCTGAATACATTATTTAACAAACACTTTAATGAATGTTACACACATTTTTATACTCCTGACATATTCTCCCCATTCATTTTTCAGAACCTTGTTTATCAATGAAACATACTTTTCTACAACAGTACCCTCCTAGGTTCCTTAAATTCCAAACCTGTGATGGTGTACACTTAATGCCAAATAATACACTCATGGGAATACACAATGCTTACCTTAACTTCATGATGAAAGAAATACTGGAAAGCTTATTGGTAAGTTCAGCAAGCACACAAAACACCATCGTGATAGCAAGATTAGGTGAGTAATTGCTGGTTTAGCACACATGCCTACATAGAACAAGATTTCACAGGAATTCTCATCCAGTCTTTATTTTTCTAGCCACAGACAGAAGTGTAGGAAAGCTTTGTGGCTGGCATGCAGAAGAAAGATCCAGTGCCATTTTATTTATTTACTTATTTTTTTTTACCAAATCCGTGAAGTTAACTGTGCTTAACTCACAAAGCAGTTAGTTGTTCAGTCCCTATATACACACCAGATGCAATTTAGATAGGCTGCATCCCCTACACTTATCTTGGAAAAGGAGAAAACATTCCATTAATCAAAACTAATGCATAAACACCTTAGGGAATAAATGGAAACCACACTGCAAAGTGAGAATTAGTGTTTTCTGTAAAACATGAAAGAATGACATATCACAAAGCTAGCCAAAGTATCCCAGGAATCATCAACATGTTGCAAGCCAAAAAGTATTTGATTCTCTGTTGACGTTCACTGTATGCCAGTTAATGAAAGGCACAAATTTCAGTAGCCCTGCCTGATCTTCCACAGTGCTCAAACCTGACTTCCAGCAAATACATAAAAAACCAGTCAATAAACAAATACTAAAAGGTGGGTGTCAGAGAGTCATACATTTGAAAGGGCAGTGGGAGATACAAAGACAGTCCTTCCTTGTCTTCAAAGAGTTTACAATCTAAGAAAAGTTTTCCAAGTACTCTAAAACAGGGTCGAAAGACTTTATGTAAAGAGCCAGATAGTAATTATGCTTTGTGGACACTCAGCAGAAACGATTAAACTCTGCCATGTAGGTACGTTTTCGTGTCTGTGGCATGAAAGGAGCCACAGACGAGATGTAAAAAAAAATGGGTGCAACAGTGTTCCAATCAAACTATTTGTGGATGCCAATCTGATTTTCATATAATTTTCCCGTATCATGAAATATTATTCTGGGAATTTCTTCCCCTCTATTTAAAAGTGTAACAATCATTCTTAGCACGCAGGCCATACAAAAAAACAGGTGGCAGGGCTGATTTGACCTGCGGGCCATACTTTCCTGAATCTTGCTCTAAAATGATAATGATGTCATAATAACAGAATGATGTATTGGCTCACACAATTATAAAATTAAAACAGTAACCAACTGGGGGTGCAAAAGTAGAGTAGCGATAATCTGTGATCTAAAATGCAGTTACAATTTAGTTGAAGATGACACAGTTATTTCAGGTACAACACTGAAATGAAATCCCAATAAAAAGGGCTTTGGATCTCTGGCTGAAGAGTCCCTGATACACGCTCAGAGTATTCAGGGTGAAACTGAGCACAGAAGGCTGGGAGTCCATGGCAATTTCAACAAACATTGTTGAGTATTTATTAGTACATATGATGGAATGGTAAACCAGTAGGCAGTGCTCCTAATATCTAGGCTCTAATCATCCTAAAACAATAATAAAAAAAATTCTAGATAAAACTAACCACACTAAGCTTAGCAAGGGAGATATAACACGTACTTTGTAAGGAGAAGGGAGAAGAATTAGCAGTGGGACGGATGATCTCCTTGACACTCTAAGGGAGTCGGCATCTGAGACTGTCTGGTAATCACGGGTGTGTGATTGACTGGAAATGGCAAAAAAGGACATTCTAAACAGAGGAGAGAGCCGGAGAAAAGGCAAAGAGTGGGAGGCACACAGATTCCAGGGGTCAAGGAGAACCTCTGAATAGCTCAAAGGATGAGTTGGCAGTAGACAAGAAATAAAGATGGATTCGTATTAAAGAGAGCTTTGAATGCTAACCTGAAAAATTTGGACTCAATCTTTATACAAATGAATGCCCCAAAATGCAAGCTATTCTTATACAAATGAAATTTCAGTAAAGCTGAAATCTTTATCACCCGTTTAATAATACTCTAATCACAAAATGACAACTTTTATAAAATAATTTCAAACCATACATTTTTAAAATCCTGTCACTACTCTGAATAGAAATCAACTGGACTTTTGTAACACAGGGCTAAGAATGGTTAACTAGGATATCAGTGGATTTTAGAGGATAGGGCCTAGCACACAGTAGGCACTCAATAAATAGACAAGTAATTGTATATTTCCTTTTGGACCTATACCAATATCAGGGATATAAAGCAGAGTATAATTTAAAATGTAAAAGACATGAAAATAATGTTTTTCTTCAATATAACATGAACATTTAGGATCTTCAAATACCCCTTGCCCCCATTTTCAATGTGTTTCTTTGTGTGGGCAAAATGTGAACTATACTAGGATTATTTCATTGATCATAAATCACCCTTAATTTTTTTCAATAAAATATGTTATTCAGTAAGACATAGTATAAAGAGAGAGAGAAAAAAAAAAGAAAAGTCAGAGCTTGGAAACAATCTGGACATTTACATTTGACCCCTCCAGGTAAATTTGGTTCTCAAATTTCCACTGGTCTGTTCATTGTCATCGGAGTACAGTTATAAACGGATTACTGGCTTCGGTCGTCCTGTAAACCTTGTTGCAGCACTCTGCCATTATGAACCACATGAAATGAGGTACTTAGAGGATGTCCAATTCTAACCTCACTGAATGAGGAGCCAGAATTTTTACTTGTATCCGGGTGTTAGAGCAAGGTTTCAGGGAGAGGTACACAGAAAGAACAGTGCACACTTGTTTCAAATACTTTTGGGCTGATTTTTAAACATAATTTTCTGGAGTTATCCAAGTTGCTTATATGTCAGAGCCACACCAGAAATCCTTAAGAAGGTACCGTCAGAGCCAATTAATTTAGGAAGGCTTTGTTGAGTCCCTTCCAGAGATCTAGAATTTCATGAGTAGAGGCAAAAAATTAAAGATCAAAATGAGGAAATGTTTCTTTTTCTTTAAATTTGCAACAAAACTCCAATTTATTAACAGTTTAAAAGCATGCATTAGTATATTTATAGAAAATGAGACAATGTAGGAAAGAACTCAAAATACAATCCTTGTTCATCTTCCCATCTCATTAGTCATTTCAGTGATTTTCTAAAGGAAACAAGAAAACAGTTTCTAAGCAAATTAAAATTCCCAAAACAAAACAAGCAAACAAAAACTATCCTAAAGGCAAAATCCACAAAACTGTATTTTCAAAGACGCAGATGTCTGCCTTACTCATGCATAAATTCGGCTCTAAATAGGTGAGATAATTCTGGATAGAAAGGACTTTGGCACCACTCAATTCTCAGGAAAGCCACCATTGTGGGCCAGCCAGGGCTATCTGAGCACACTCATGCAGCCTGGCCACACTCATGCAGCTATCTGAGCACACTCATGCAGCCTGGCCACACTCAGGCAGCTATCTGAGCACACTCATGCAGCCTGGCCACACTCATGCAACTATCTGAGCACACTCATGCAGCCTGACCACAGACACACACACACACACGCACACACGTACACGCCTACTGATTTATGGGCATGACTAATTATGCTTCTTCAAAAACTGCAGTCCACACCCTTTTGGAAGCTTTCCAGACCACCAACTTCTGAGACGTGTGGGGGCGAACTGAAACCATGCTCACCCAGACATATGCCTGGAGAAGCCTGAGAAACGAGCCCAGGAGTTTGGGCCGCGCCCCGCATCAGTCTCCCCGTCTCAAGGTCACATGCTACACAGTCTCCATATCTAGTTTCCCAGTGGGTCTTTCCCCCTAACTTGTGACTTTCTTATGTGCATACATCTAAATAAGTATAAGCTTTGGTGTTTCTGGTTTGCTGCAATATTATGGATGTAGTACGTAGAGAGAAAATCGTCCACTCATTATGGAGTCTGTGCTTCACTGAATATTTTTTGTGTGAGGCAGAAGTGTGAAGGATTGATGTACTGGTGACATTTGAGCAATCATACCCACTTAATCCAGAAAAATCTCACTGAGCTAGAGTTACACAGTCTTCCAGCACCCGGAGAAGAAGGGCCACCAAGCATCACACATCAAAGTCACCCGTTACACTTCATCAAGTGAAAAACTAGATGAATAGCACTGATATCTCACAATAAATTTTAGAGAATACAAAAATACCTAATAAAATGGTATTAATTTTAATATTTTGATTTTTTAGTACTGTAAAAGTTTCCATTTACTTATTTACTTTCATTCACCCAAACTCGTACAGCTTTTAAAGGCTGCAATATTTTGATTAAATCAAAATATTAAAATATTTAACATAATCCTCTCAATTATAGTATACAGCTTTTTAAAAATTACCAAATTATAAGCAATTAGGTTACAATTAACAAGGCATAGAGAGACACATGACAAGCAAAGTGGACATGAGTCCATCAGTATACGTTCACGGCATATCTCCAGGACTCGGCAGGGCCAGATGCTCTGGAGAAGACTACCGGCCTTACCCCAAGGAGCTCTAATTAGTAGAGGACTCAAATTGCACCACATCACGCTTCCCTTCTGCCATTAGCATTTTGATACCCGGACCATGTGATATTGTCAAATCATGATCCTTCATTTACTGCCACTGTTACTCACTCATTTAATAATACACAAAAGAAAAGAAGAGTTCACAGAGTCATACTGGACCCACTTCAAAATACCGACTTCAATCCTGCAGAAGCTGGAGTTTTAAAATGAAAACAAAACCAAAAAATATCAACTTCAACCTAGTCTTTGCAATGTGTGAGGTCCATCTACCGTAGGTTAGACACCTGTGACAGACATGCACAAGATTAGGGGATCAATGTCCTCAGACATATGGAGCCATTTCTTGGTGTTTAATTTAATGTCAGAAGATGGCTTGGATGCTCAAGATTTCTTGAGAAATCATGATTTTTGAGAAGAGGCATCCAAATCCTCTCATCCACAGATATGGAAACTGAGGCCTATTGAGTTTAAGTGACTTACTAAGGTCACAATTAGTGATAAATTCTGGGTTAGAATGTAATTTTTCTGACTCTCAAAAGCACTCATTTTATTTATCAAAGTTTTAAAATACTATAACAAAGTGAGGCAGCATGAAATATATATAATGCTAACATATAACATATATGTATTTGCATTTGGTTGTATCTCATCTTACCTCCTCCAAATTATTGAGACCTTCAAAATTGTATTTCAAAACAAACTTTCCGTTTAACATTTAAACACTGTATCACTGTACAAAAGGTCTTGGAAACCTAAGCTTAATTTTTGGTACCGTTTCACATAGATTGTTGTTAACATGCCACAAGCTGTAGACACTTAAAAATACTGTTTAATTTTCTTTAATCCATTTCGTTTTATGGCTCTAAAGTGGCCATCTGACAATAATACAGCAGTTTCCATAAGGAATAAATTGTTACTGCTTGACAAAAAACTCTTTTATGCTAGAAGAGGGAAATATAAAATGTCTTTTCATATAATTATATTAAAAAATGTGTTAGTATGTTCTCTCATATTACAGCTGTTAGAACGTTTTTTTAAGCTACTGACTTAAGAGCTTTTCTTTTCTTCCTTATTTTTTACTAATTAATTTCTGTTCAACCAAAGTATTCTTTCCTTTTATGGCTTCTGCCATCATGGCACGGCCTTCATCAAATGAGCATGCTCATTTCTGAGCTCTGTCCTTTTAAAAAAAGGGGGTGGGAGGGGGCACAAAGGTTTCTAAGAAGGAGGCTTTCCCGTTTGGATGTCTGTCCTCACCTGGGGAGAGTTGGCGAATTTACTATCCCCTACAAAAATTTAAATCTCCTTTGACTCAATGAAGGACAGTGCTGGTACCCAGAGGAATATAATCTTTTAAAGCTATTAACAGCTTCACAAACATGGTCATATAGGAAAGCATCTGGTATTAATAAATTTACTACATGCGTTCTGATAATAGTCTTGCTTTTGTTTATAATTGTTTGCCAAATACATTTAAGAAAAGAACTAGAGTGAATTTAGAATGTTGTTTTTCTTCAAAAGATTTCTGTTCTTGTATTTTCTCATATTTATTTTAGATTTTGTTTATACTTTAAATATCCAGAATTAATGAGGTTTTCTTATGTACTTTGCAAAGTTTACAGGCCATTATTTTAATCTCTTTTTTCTTTTATGCTGTGAATAACTGCTTTTCTTTTAAAGAATAGGAAAGAAAAGTCTGTTTAATTAAATAATATAGTCAAACAACTGCTCTTTTTACACTACAATCACTTCACTATTAAAAAAAGGCAAAGCATAAAACCGAACTAATTACATTTATTAAAGATCTGAAGAAGCAGTGCTATCTCTGCCAGTACCTCCTACCTCCACCCTCACACCAACTGCCTGAATTTTAGAAAATCTGGAGAAATGAGGTGTCTAACACAAATTATTCAACAGGGTAGGATTCAATATAAATATATATGAGATGCATTAGTGTATTTCTTACCCAAAGTATCTAAGCTCAGATAAACAGAAGTTTTTAAAAATGCATCTATCTCATTGACGTGAATTAGCACTCAATTAAGACAAATATAGTGATCAGTATTGATCCAGAAGTCAATACATTGGCTGTGCTGAAATCTATTCATTCCGTGCATATAGACATGGTTTACCATTACTTCCCAGTAAATGACATGTAATAAATGTAAGAAGTTCCAGCAAAGTAAGTGATCTTCTCCTATTAAAAACAAGCAGATAATCTTCTATTATTAAAAACATAAACACATTTTCCTTCCTTCTGAATTCAAAGACATCAATATATACATATTAGAAGTTATGGTTGAAACAGGTGAATTTTGAAAAAGGAATAGTTAAAACAATGCATATATTTTATATATTTTAAACATGATGACGTATCAGTTTCATCCAAGTATTTTTATCTCTTGGACCCATCAACCTACTAACCTACTTCCTCTATGTTTTAACAATTATTGACAAAAGATTAATATGAGTATGTTTCATCTCCTGTGGACTTGTATACACACACATGCACATACATTCGCATGAGTGTGCACACACACAGGAAACTGAAGACATAAAACAATCATTGTAATATTTGAGGTCAAAAACACCATTTAACAAAGAGAGTTTTTCTTTTCTTTTAATTAATTATGTAATTTTCCCATTTCAGTTTCCATATATATATAAAAGAAGCCTAACTATGTGCTTATAATTATCATTCAGGCTAGAATCCATTACTTTAATTATCTTAGAATGAGCAGAAAAATCTAATGTATTGGTAAATGTAGTTCTCTTAATAGAAAAGCAGATTTTAAAGGCATTTTCGTTTTCAGACTAAGCTGGACATTCCATGTTTTCTATGTACAAACGGTATTTCATTTTGAATTACTTGAGCACACTGCAAAGTGTATGCACTATTACAAGAGGTCAAGTTTTACTCAGTGAATCGATTCAATAGAAGAAGGAGAAATTTCCACAGAGGAAAGGAAATTGCCTTAAAAGTCAGCTGGCATCGTTTGGTTTCAGCTTCTGGCTCTGAATGGTGGGACCAAGCACATACAGTGCTCTGTGCTACTTTGAAGAGCAGGAGGCTTGAAGGGCTGTTAGAAAGAGTAATGATGGAATTGTAGCTGACGAGCTTTCTGTCTGGTGAGACTACTCAGAAAAGACTAACAAGATTGCAATGACTAAAAGGCCTTTGTTGTCTAGGAAAGAATGAAAGTTTTTTGTTGTTGTTGTTGCTGTTTTTTTTTTTCCTTTTTACTTCTTCACTCAAATGCTGACCTTAAATTCATAAAAGCCAGAGATTCAGAGTGACTCACTGCCTTTGATCAATTCCCAATATAGTCTAAATAACAGATCATTGTAAAGAATATGTAAAACAGTTTCTGTTCAAACAGTGATCAGTGCTTGAAAAGAACGCTCTGTTTACGCTATGGTGCCATCAACTCAAAACTTTGCTCAGTGGCTGATCAGAAGCCGAAGATGGCACTATAACGGAACTGAGAAAATAGGTTCTATTGCTTGGATGACTATGCTTGGTCATCCAATTGCTTGCTTGGATGACTATGTAGATAAAAGGAAGTAAATGAGATGATTTTAAGACTTATGGAAGACACCCCAAGCCATATTTGCAATCTGTTTTTTGACAGCTTCTGTCCTCCTTCCAAAAATCTGAATAAAATAGATTTTTTTTTTTTTTTTTTTTTTTGAGACTAGAGTTTTGCTCTTGTAGACCAGGCTGGAGTGCAGTGGTGCAGTCTCAGCTCACTGCAACCTCTACCTCCCAGGTTCAAGCAATTCTCCTGCCTCAGGCTCCTGAATAGCTGGGACTACAGGTGCCCACCACCATGCCCGGCTATTTTTTGTATTTTTAGTAGAGATGGAGTGTCATCATGTTGGTCAGGCTGATCTCGAACTCCTGATCTCAAGTGATCCACCCGCCTCGGCCTCCCAAAGTGTAGGGATTACAGGCTTGAGCCACCACACCGGGCCAAAATAGATGGTTTTCACATGATTATAACAAAATGATTTTAGCTCAAGAAAGAAAAAAGTCTAATCTTTCTACTCATCAAGACTATCTCATTTCTTCTCTGTGAGGATTAGCTAGGTAGTTCCAACTATACCTCTTTCACAACAAGACAGAAAATACTGGGTTCTATATNTCAGGCTCCTGAATAGCTGGGACTACAGGTGCCCACCACCATGCCCGGCTATTTTTTGTACTTTTAGTAGAGATGGAGTGTCATCATGTTGGTCAGGCTGATCTCGAACTCCTGATCTCAAGTGATCCACCCGCCTCGGCCTCCCAAAGTGTAGGGATTACAGGCTTGAGCCACCACACCGGGCCAAAATAGATGGTTTTCACATGATTATAACAAAATGATTTTAGCTCAAGAAAGAAAAAAGTCTAATCTTTCTACTCATCAAGACTATCTCATTTCTTCTCTGTGAGGATTAGCTAGGTAGTTCCAACTATACCTCTTTCACAACAAGACAGAAAATACTGGGTTCTATATGACAAATCATAGAAATAGGCTGGCTATGTTTATCTTGAAAAGGTTTGGCTAAATTTTAAAACATTTAAATTTTTTCAGACACTAAAATTCACATTAAAGCAATAAGAAATCCACTCCTTATCTCGAAAAAAAAAAAAAAGAACTAAACCATGCATCTCTTCACAGTTGTAATTTATTTTCGGCATCATCAAATATATGTTATTAAGTAATTACATCTGTGATGCAATGGCAATTTTGGAAATTTTGGTGCTTTCATACAATTTTATCTTGCTTCTATAACAAATTATAAACTCTTTAAAGAAAGAAATATCCTATGTAACGCCCCAGAGGCCCAGTGGAGTGATTTGCATACTCAATAAAAGAATTTGATTAACTTCTATTCCAGAAATTTCAGTCTTAGAAACCTAGAGATCTACTGGGAATGAATTTGTAATAATCTAGTACAGCCTGCTTAAAAATCTTTGTTGTACAAAAATTTTCTGCTTGTCTAACCTATAGTACTCTTGCTGTAATTTCTAACCGGCTGCTATAACATTATTAAACTTTCTGAAGTTGAGGAATCAAACTGCTGGTCAGCATTTTACAAAACTTATCAAACCCTCCTTTAGGAATCATAAAACAGACCTACCCCTTTCTATATCAAGATGAAAACATACAACTATTGGGTTTTTTATATAAATGTAGAAAAGGACATTTGTAGTTTTAATATAGAATATATTTTTAACTTTACTAAACTCAAGACATTTGAGAATACTCATATGTTTGCTGTTTATTCCCCACTGAAGACTAGAATGTACAAGACCAAGTAAACTAGAACACTTGCATAAAAAACAAATCTGTAAAATAAGTATGTGGTATTAATATAATATGATCTAGATAAGGTTAGCTGCTTTTTCAGAAATAACTTCCACAATCTTAGCATCCTGCTACTTGGGACAGTTCTATAAATGTGCACATGGTTGAGGACACAGGAAAAATGAAAATGCTGATAAAAAATAGACAAATGTTATCTGGTCTCTCAGTATGTTAAACTTCAGCTGGAATAACTAGAAAAGAAGGAAAGGAAATTATCCTTCCCCAATTCATTCCTTATCATCCCTGGAGACTTCCCTTGAGTTCATGGGAGTAGAAATTATTTCTCCCAAAGCAGCCCTTGGTTCCGCCACTGCATATGAATGAATCATAATCAAGGTCCCTTCCTCAAGCAAGAAAAACGAACGAGGCCCTCAGCTCCAGCTCTTTTGAGCATGAAAGCAGGTATTCCTTTAAATAACTGGTCAAAACAGTGCAACACCTTCTAGGTGGGTTTTGGGTTGATTAAAGTGGCCTTCAGTATTTCTCAAGAAAGTCTGGTTTCTTCTAAAATGCAGTTCTATTGCTTTCCCTGAGCTATGGAAAGAGTATAAATAATAATAATAAGAAGAATAAATATATAAAATAAAATGCTGTTCTAATCTTTGAAAAGCGAATTTCGCCCTTAATTTTCTGCAACTCCCTATATTTTCGGTTGCTAATATAAGTTAACTGCTCCTCCAATTTCATCTAATAGTCTCATCAAATTGATGTCTATTTCTCCTAATCAGAACCAAGATTTTGTCCTGTAAACATATTCTTCTTACCCATGTTGTCTTATTTTTCGTATACCATAAAAGTGAACCAAGTATTTAATTCAAATTCCATGTTCCAAATAGGGTTTGTCCAGGGTCTTCCTTAGCTAATCATAACAGACTGTTGGTACACTGAGTTTAAATTGTATTACATGTTTGTTTGCAACATTTGGATAATTATAAAAATCAGTGATATTTAAAATAACTAACAATGTGCCTTGTAGGCTCTTTTTACACATGTACTCTAACTTCATCCTTCCAGCAACCTGATGAGGCAGGCATTTTGGAGGGGTAAAGACAGAGGTTCATAGAAGTTACCTGCTTAAGAACACACAACAGTTAAACAGTGGAACTAAGCTGATAATTCAGGGCGTCTAGGTTCAAAGTCATGGCCTCAAACATCACTGCTTTAGCAGGCAGGCTCATACTTTTGTCATCTGGAATAATTAGATCATCGAGAGATGCACATAATCTGGTAAGTCATTCTCCCGGTGCAGAAATACACTATGCCTGTATCTGAACCATTCCAACGTGACCCTCCATTTTTCCATTTAGTGCCCTTATCTTACCTCCTAGACCCTCTGCTGATACCAAGAAATCCTTGCCTTCATATTTTCTGTGCCTCATCACCCTGAATCCATTCTTCCCTTCGTACATGACAAAATTTGGTATTTAACGTAAGTTCAAGCTTAGAAATAACTGACCAGTAGATATTAACACTTTAATAGGAGGTAGTTCATTCACCCAAAATAATCAGAATAAAATTCCATTGGCATCACAGAATAACAGAAGAGATTCTTGAAAAAAGGGGCGGCCCTTCAAATGATATATCCAAGAAAACACTCTGCCCTTTGTTAAAATCACATCTGAAATTTTCTTATCCTTTCTCATTGCTGATCTAGGCGGATACAACCATCCAGTTGGACAGTGCAGTGTTTTCCATCAGCAACAATTCTCCAACAGAAGAAACAGAATTTTAAAAACGCATGCTACAACTTCCTTGTATCAGTCAGAAAACGGCTTCTATCCTGAGCATATGGGTTTGTGCTCACTGATTCCGGTTTTAAAGTCAAAGGACATACTACCTATCAAATTTTTTCAAAAATAACAATTAAAAAAAAAGAAACCAGAACATTAGCCAGAAGCACAGTGGAACATTTACAATTGATTTATTTTTTATGAAATATCAGTGATTGATTGTGCAGTATACTATAATTTGACACTTACCAAATGCAATATGAGAAAGTAAAGCAATGCTGAAGATAAACAATGTAACAAAATATAATACCTATATTGTAAACAGTCATCTTGACTTTGCAAAGATGTTCTACACATAATGGGTAAGTCAGTGAGACTGACCACTTGGCTCTGCTAAAAAATCAGTTAACTATTTTAAAGTAAACATCTACCACAGGGTCAAACTGCTGGAATTTTATATTATACGATGTAATTTCCTTCCAGAATATTACATTCTGCTACTTTACATTTTTCTTAACAGGTTTGATTAACTTTATAAAAAGGTGGTCAAATACTGAGCATATTAGGTGTTTGGTTTTGATCTCCTCACTAATACTGGTTTTGTTAAGAAGCTGAGCTCCACGGCTCCCGCAGAGAAAAAAGAGGAAAACAACTAAAGCCTCCCACAGGAGGGCCCCATCTTTCAGCAGCAGACTTGGGGACCGTTCTCATTCATCCTCAGTCACAGTCAAATGCCTTTTAAGGGCGTTAGTTTAGTGAGCCATAGCAGAGCTTTGGTTTTCTATTATTTCTTATTGTTAGGTTCAAGGTTCAAGGGGAACAGGAAAGGGAGAAACGAAACAGTCCTGATGTGTTATGTAGACAGAATGCCTGATGGCAATTCCTAAGCAAAGTGCTTCATTCTTAGTGTTTTATGAGATGGTTGCTGGGTTTGGATTTGTTTTAACACCACAAAGCAGGCTCATATGTCCATGCAGATAAGGTTCTCTCCAGTAAAAAAAAAAAAATTCATTTCTTATCATTTCTCAGCCTTTTGGCTGTGATCAAGTGAAGAAGTCTTCTTAAGTCAGGTGACAGCCAGAAATATGTATATATATATTTACGTAATAAAATAAAATAAAAATTAATAAATTGATGTGATTTGTGAAGAAGAGGAGCAATAAAATTGTTTTAATGAAGGAAATTAAAGTTATAATGTAGTTTCTCCTAAAGGTACTTCTGAAAAAAAAAATGACCATTATCAAGAAGGACAATAGACCAGGAGCGATGGCTTATGCCTGTAATCCCAGTACTTTGGGAGGTCCAGGTGACAGGATCACTTGAGCCCAGGAGTTCAAGACCAGCCTGGGCAACACAGTTGAGACCCTATCTCTACAAAAAAAAAAAAAAAAAAGAAAAAGAAAAAAAATTAAAAT
>NW_016816095.1:2324512-2358512 GCF_001698545.2 Rhinopithecus bieti
TTAACAGGTTTGATTAACTTTATAAAAGGTGGTCAAATACTGAGCATATTAGGTGTTTGGTTTTGATCTCCTCACTAATACTGGTTTTGTTAAGAAGCTGAGCTCCACGGCTCCCGCAGAGAAAAAAGAGGAAAACAACTAAAGCCTCCCACAGGAGGGCCCCATCTTTCAGCAGCAGACTTGGGGACCGTTCTCATTCATCCTCAGTCACAGTCAAATGCCTTTTAAGGGCGTTAGTTTAGTGAGCCATAGCAGAGCTTTGGTTTTCTATTATTTCTTATTGTTAGGTTCAAGGTTCAAGGGGAACAGGAAAGGGAGAAACGAAACAGTCCTGATGTGTTATGTAGACAGAATGCCTGATGGCAATTCCTAAGCAAAGTGCTTCATTCTTAGTGTTTTATGAGATGGTTGCTGGGTTTGGATTTGTTTTAACACCACAAAGCAGGCTCATATGTCCATGCAGATAAGGTTCTCTCCAGTAAAAAAAAAAAAATTCATTTCTTATCATTTCTCAGCCTTTTGGCTGTGATCAAGTGAAGAAGTCTTCTTAAGTCAGGTGACAGCCAGAAATATGTATATATATATTTACGTAATAAAATAAAATAAAATTAATAAATTGATGTGATTTGTGAAGAAGAGGAGCAATAAAATTGTTTTAATGAAGGAAATTAAAGTTATAATGTAGTTTCTCCTAAAGGTACTTCTGAAAAAAAAAATGACCATTATCAAGAAGGACAATAGACCAGGAGCGATGGCTTATGCCTGTAATCCCAGTACTTTGGGAGGTCCAGGTGACAGGATCACTTGAGCCCAGGAGTTCAAGACCAGCCTGGGCAACACAGTTGAGACCCTATCTCAAAAAAAAAAAAAAAAAAAAGAAGAGAGAGAAACAATAAAATTCATTTATATTTACACATGCATAGTGAACTGAATATATTAAAGTTAAAAAAGCCTGGCCATTTACTCATATAGAATGACTTTACGAAAGTTATCTAAACTAAAGAAGTATTAAAAAAAACTGCGCTCTTTACTACATAACATCACCAGATACTATGAAGGTAGATGGGAAGATTTAATCACTGCATAAATTTATGCTAAAGAAAGATGTCAAAGCAGGATTTCAAAAAGATAACTAAAGTATAACAGAAGATAAACATCACATTAACTAGGGGTAAAACACAGAGGCAAGTAATGCAGACACATGGGTGAGATTATCGTCCTCCATAAATATGTAACTAAACATCAACATTTTCCAGTTCAAGTCATTTGGTAAAAGCAAAGAAAACAAGCATTAAAATGTTATGAATAAAATAAACTTTCTAAAGCAGCATTTTGGAAAGTTCACATTAAGAAAACTAATTCAAAATTCAGATTTTTTTTTTAAAAGACCTTCAATTTTTTTTTTTACCCTGAAAGTAGGTTTTATTTAAATTTCTAGTGCATGTGCAATTGCAACTATTAAAGACTTCCGTCCCACAAATACTTAAGTAAATACACAAAGCAGGCTGGAATTTAGGGAAGTGGACTCCTGCCCTTAATACAAAGCCCATACATACCACCTAACCTTCTGGGAGAAGAACACAAAAGTGGATCTGAGTATGAGGTCTGAACAAAAGACAAAGGTGAGGGTTTTTTGACTAAGCCGCAAACATATTCTAAACTAATACAGAAGTTTAAAACTAAAAAAGCATCTTACACCATAATATTAAATCTGACTTATATTTCAGACATAAACAATATTTAGAAGACAAAAACAACACTGAAAAACTTCATATTTCACAAATACACACACAAAATGCTTTTGCACTTGAAAGTTGAATCAAAGGATTAAGTAAATGTGTTCCGTGACAGGGAAATGACAGGTTCAGAGCAGAGATTACTTTTGAGGTTTTCAATACATTTTGTTGTTCTGTTAGATAAACTACCATAGTCTATTTTGTAAGAATGTAATGTTTCATAATAGATACACTGATTTTTAACAATTTTAGTTCTATTATATATTGTGATAAAGTATACAACAGTGATTCTTAAATTGCCTTTAAGGATATAGCAGTTGAATCAAGAAATGCCTCTGCAGTACTATCTTTCATTCCAGCTGTGGAAGACAGGGATGTTTGAAAATTAATTCAATGCAAAAACAAGACCATGCACTGCTGACTCACTCTGGTATGGGTTCATCCTGGCCATAGGTTCCAAGTGAGTTTAAATGAACAGGCATTATGTAAATGGACACTGCTGAATAAAAGGCAGCTCTCTTGTACTAATCCAAAGCCTGGGGTGCTTTTAGAGCAGGCTGGAGACAATCCCAGACACCTGGCTTTTGAAAGACCACCAGGGGAATAAGTAAAAGGGGTCCTTAAAAGCATTCTGAAATGAAATCTAATTTAAATACAAGATTTAGATATGTTTTGCTCAGCAATTTTTATAGTTTATTTTAGTTATTTAATACAAAAATTCTCACCTTAAAGGTACTACACTGTTCTTCAGTCAGCAAATACTTAGGAATTAAAATTTTAAAAAAGACCTTAGTTGAAAACAGCAGATTTCACTTATTACTCTAAAATATACACTCTGGTACATTTCCTTCATTCCAACATTGACTTCTGCTTTTAAATATCTGGAATAGAAAATTTACAGATGTATACAGGTGAAGTTTCATAATTGCATCACCTGTTTAAGAAGCTGATATACAAACATTAACTAGAAAATATTTTAGAATGTTTAAATTGTCCCAGGGTAAAATACAGTCATTTTAAATGTTTAGAGAAAGAAGCCTCAAAGACACTGTAGGAAAATGATTACGAAGTTGTTTTATTTTTTTAAGAAACAATTATGTAAGTAGTTCGACTTAATTTTTCAAACCATTTAGCTTAAATATTCCATAGCTAACAAAATTACTGTTATTAAATTTAAAAGGGAAACAACACATATTATCAGAAGTTATACCGCCTAAAACAAGAGAATCCCTGAACATGCAAGACACGGATTTTACGCAGTGTTAGTATGTGTGTTTGTAGGTTCGTATTTCTTTAATTCTATTAAACTGGTCCATGGGGGTTAGCTACTGTCACATTGTTTGAATCACTACAAAAGCCACAGTGAAGATCAACAGTGTGCTGAAGGTAATGATCTTTCACTGGCCTCTCAGGAACTGGTTGTAAAATTTATTAGGAAAGTTCTATCCCTGGCCTACATAATTTTTTGGTGAGGCAGTAGAAATTGATGCCATCTATCTAAAAGAATAAAGTGGGCAATTTAGTTATCTGAATGTTCTCAGCCGCCACAAATCCTGAAGACATTTGGTGTTATTAAAGGCATAGAAGTTTGAGTTATGGATGGGCAATTCGATCATGTATTTAATAGGTGATATGTATTAAATAGGGTGCTCTATTTTGTAAGATGAAACATAATTACAAAATGCCAGTCCTGCAGGGGCTAGGGGTTGCTGATAATCTATTAGGAAGATGCATACATCCTACATACATAAAACACTTCGGAAGAGTGCTTTAACAGGAGTTAACTCTTAAAGCAAAAGAAACATACCAAAACATATAAAATATTGGACAAAAGTTTATGTCCTTTGGTCTTTTGCTCATAGATTAAATCCCTTGACTTCCCAGGAATCATTTAAATGTTGTCTCATCTGAATTTTAAAACTTTCAATAAGGGCAGGGCACAGTGGCTCATGGTTGTAATCCCAGCACTTTGAGAGGATAAGGTGGGCAGATCACTTGAGTTCAGGAGTTCAAGAGCAGCCTGGACAACATGGTGAAACCCCATCTCTATTAAAAATAAAAAATTTTAAAAGCAAAACAAAAAACCTTTCAATAAGCAGTATCACTTAAGTAGTTTTGAGGGTAGAGCAAAAAAAAAATCTATGCTAAATATGTCCAATTTTAAATAAAATTTTTCATTTCAATAATGAATCAAGGATCATTTGTAATCACCTAATTTGAGAATTTTCAGGGTGGTTCTGTGGCAGAAATGCCCAAAACAGTGAGTCAGGAGCATCAGGCTGGCCGAAGACCAAAGGCAGCGGGCAGAGCCATGGCCCGGGGACATGCTTCTCTGAGTGGCTCTGTGTACTGACGCTAAGCAGGAACTCCAACGCAGCCAGGCAGAAGAATGTGTACGATATTTTTTAGATTGAGAAAGTGAAAGTGTTTGGGGCTACTTCATCTGGCTCAAAATCACAAATTAAAAAGAATGAAATGTATCATTGGGTCTTGGTGTCTGAATCTGGCAATGCGGATGGTAACACCTCGTGGAAGGCAAAGGGGAACAAGAGGCCTTTATTAAGCACCACCTGAGCACCACAGCACAGAGGCCTCTGCTCCTTGCGGGTCCCCATGTGGGTGCTTGCAGGCTCATCTCATTCATAATCGATTTGCATAGGTCACCTTTTCTTCAAAGTAGCTTCCACTATCATCTCTAAAATTCGAATGTCTCTCCTGTCCATCTCCTAGGTCATGAATCAAACAGTATACCGGCTGGGTGCAGTGGCTCACGCCCGTAATCCCAGCACTTTGGGAGGCTGAGGCAGGCAGATCACGTGAGGTCAGGAGTTGGAGACCAGCCTGGCCAACATGGTGAGACCCCATCTCTACTAAAAATACAAAAAAAAAAAAAAAAAAAAATTAGCCAGACACTAATTTAGTAGTCCTAGCTACTCGGGAGGTTGAAGCTGGAGAATTGCTTGAACCTGGGAGGCGGAGGTTGCAGTGAGCCGAGATCACACCACTGCACTCTAGCCTGGGTGACAGAGTGAGACTCCATCTAAGAAAAAAAAAGAAAAAGTATAAACAATTTTAAAAATTTATATGTAAAAAGAGTTTTGCTAACTAAAACATTATGTATATGTAGGTGATTATTTTAACAAATAATTACAAGTTTATTTTAAAATTTGTCATTCTGAAAGAATACTCATTTTCAAACCAAAAAAGTTCTGTTTCAATTTCTATAGTAACAGTAATAATAATTAACACAACTTGAGAGTTGATTATGTACCAGGTACGATTCTAACACGTTTACATATGTAAACTCTGTAAGCCTCATTACAAATCTGTGAGGTAAGCACTATTATCATCTCCTTTTCAAAGACAGTGACACTGAATCACAGAGAGGTGGTAGTTTGCCAAAAGCCACACAGTGGTAGAGCTGTAATTCAAACACTGGTAGTTTGTTTTGAAGCCCACGCTCTCAACCAGTATGCTACTCCGCCCCTCAAATGTGCCATTTATACATCCATTCATTCTCTGAACATCATTTATTACACACCTTCTATAAACGAGGCTCTATACTCAGTGTCGTGTCTTTTCTGTACAATACAAGTCTAACAGTATGTGACCTTAAAGAATGATATTTATCCTGTCCACAAGACCTAACTCACTAACTAAATCATTAACTATAACTAAACTATAAATGATAACTAAAAACTTTACTAAAATATTGTTCAAGGCATAGTTAATGTTGATCAAATGAGTCACCCACCCTGCTACACTAAACGGCCAGAGCTACCGAACTGCCATGTGCAGTAGCGGGGGGCGGGGGGTCATTCCAATTGTGTCGACTCTACTCTCAGAGCCACTGAGCCATCATCCCAGTATTCCACACGCACCCACGTGCACAAGATGTGCAAAGGCGTGTTGGCTTTCTATGGAGATGGTTAACCAAGCTACTTTTCAAATTTCGGGGTTCAGCAAACCAATTACACTGGCTCTTCCTACACTGCCCTCATGAAGACAAACTTGGCTAAGCCTTACAGTAGCAATCAACTTCAATAGACACATCATTCCCGCATCATCTGGTCTTATACCAGGGGAAAAGCTGACAATAAGACAGTGAAAACCTGTCCTGTGCTATCAGTATCTCCTTGGCAGAGGAAAAAGCAGGAGGGTCGCCTCTTAGTTACTTTCAGATGTTTTAAGTAGGCCACACTCCTATGGGTCTGTCTCTTCATTCTGGTAACACTTCTGTACAAGCACTCTGAGGAATCTTACCTTGATTTTAGAATTATGCAGTGGATAAATGAAAAGAATAGCACTAAAAAAACAGCTTGCAAAACATCTCTGTGCATTCACTAGCATATAGACTTTTTATGGTTCACAAATACATATATATATATTTTATTTTTCTAATGAAGCAGAGCAGAGGCCTGAGGTAACAAAGGTAAAAAGGAGACTCACCTCAAGTGTTAAGTATCACTCATTCAACAGAACATCAAGGTTTGGCCAGCTGCCAATAAAAATCTCTTTAAAAAAATCAGAGTAGATTGCAAGAAGCCACTAAGAAAATTAATTTCTAACATAGTGAAAAGATAAAATATATTATGATCATGTTATCTGCCTCAAAATGCATTTTCTGAAACGTTGTTTTGTGCCTGGACGAATGTAATCCTCACACCTGCAAACCCAGAGAACAGACTGCAAGTTCATTAAACTATTTGCAGTCTTTAAAGGATTTTTTTTCTAGAGATAATGTGTAACAAATTAAATATTTCAGTTGAAATAATGAAAATGTCAATACTTGTAATAAATACTTTTCTTTAGAAAAGGAATTTAAAATAATGAAAATGAGTGAAATAAAAATGTTTTTCCCTCCCTTTAGACATTCTTTCAATTAGAAAGGAGACCAAACTTTTAAATTATAGCTACCAATTAATTTTTTCTGTCTGTGTATAATAAATAAGTCATCTTTCATTAAATTGGATATTAAAAACTCATTGGGTTATACAAGGATTCTCCAGATCAGATTAATGGACTATGTGTTCTCTTAGTTTAATTATTTTCTTGACTTTCTAATATGCATTAACTGCTCCCACCTCCCTGGTGGTTCTATCTGGACCCCAAGTATTTAACTGACTGTTTTCCAATTATTGTGTGGTCATCAGGTGAGCTTAAGGGGATCGATAACCTACATGTTAAAGTGTGTTGTGTGTGTGTGGTGTGATTAGTTGCTAAGGAAGGCTTTCCTTAGATGAAATCAGAAAGGAAAGAAAAAAATACAGAAAGAGTGCCTACTTAAAGTAGGCAGCTACCCAGAGGTTTTTTTTTTTTTTTTTTTTTGACCATATACATTTAGATTTGTGTTTCAAGAATCCCCAAAGAATAAGGAAAAACAAAGAATCATTTCCGAGTTAATGCTGTATATAAATTACATTTCTAATAGATGATCTATGTTTGTTTTTATTTTCATGAATATGTTAATTTAAGAAATAATTCTTACTCTTAGAGATACTACCCTTAGTATCCAAATGTATTTAGTTAATGGATAAAGAGAAATTTCCCGAGACAACATAACTTGGTCATCAAGATGAACATCAAGATAAAGATAAATGTAGAGCACTGTGTTTAAGTAAATTAATCTTAATTTCTGCGTAAAACTATTTTTTAGTTATCAGTTTGCATAAAGTCTTTTTAAATAAGCTTTATGGTTTACAAGAAAGTGACTAAAGCATATTAATAAAAAAATAGCATTTTTTTCTATTTTGTACCATCAAAGAAGCAATCCAAAAGTCAAGATTTATAATATATTACATGAAAGTCATCCATACTCCAGACATAGTTATAGAGAACTTACATACAAGAAGAAATGGTCTCAACATTTATCCACGTTATCTTTAAACCTCCTGGAGATAGTCCACTTGTGAAGCTGTCACCTTCCTTTCGCTGCTGGATTTACGTAACAAGCTGTATATGTGATTTTTCTCTATTTCCCGTATCTCAGGTCTCATTTTCACCCCCGGTGGTGTCAAGTTCACGGGCAGATGATACCCATCTCCTCCTAATCAAGTATAAAGGCTCTCCTCCAAACTTCATTCTCCACAGCCTTCGGTATTACCTGTCAAGTCTTCCTATTTTGAAACTTCCTGGCCACGCAGGCCAATATCCGTGCACACGACCTTGATGCTTTTCCAAACTCCATACCATGGCTTCCATTCCCATTCCTCATCTTTTTATTGCTTCCTAATTGAAAGCTTTACTCAAATTTTAGTCCTTTGAGTCCTTGCTCTTTTGTCTCTTTCCAGGGACACATTTATTCTCAAGGTTTAACCACAACTTCCTACTAAATGCACATCACCAAAACTTCTGATGTGTTTTCCCTGAACTCTTGTCACAAATCTTCAAGTCCTACTGGATATTCACTCTGACACTGCGTTGTCATCTTAGATGCATGAAGGTGGGAGCCCAGGTCTGTCTTGATCACTTTCGAGCTGTAGGTGCCCACGTGCTGCTTCTTAGGTGCTGCCTCCTTATGTATGTGGCACATCATAGACATTTGCTGACTCCGTAAATATTTCAAGATTACTTGTCATTCTCCACTCCCATTTGAGAGAAACATGAAAGTTCACTAAGACAGTGAGATTGGGAATAAATAGCTTTTTGTTTTTAACATTTATTCCCAAAATCCAAGATAAAATCTAGTAATCTTCATGGGATTCTTCCTGCCCATTCATGCAGTCATACTCATGTGGTCACAAAGTCAAGTCAACTGTTCATGTTTATTCATGTTGGTATGTAAGAAAGAATGATTAAATGTACTCTGCATTGGGCATATCCATTTCCTAATCTTGCAGTAAGGATTCACAAAGATATTCAGTGCTATTACTTTGAAACTGAACTCTGCATGTATATTTTAATACAAGATCTTTACCACTCTGGTAAATGTTTCTGGGTAGCAGAAACATATCCATCAAGATATTCTGTTTCTCACTGTTTTTAACCTGGTCTTTGCACACAGTAGGCCTCAATTAGTAACTCTGTGAAAGTATGAATAAATAATTTTAAATTCAGTCAGGAACTTTACACTTTCTCAGTTTCTTAGATGCCTTGATTACCAGTGCCAAAGTAATCAATAAAAACATTTTGAGTATAGGGTTGTTCTCCAACATAATTTAGAAAACTGATTTCTTAAATAGTATCTTGTACATTTGGTTCAAAAGTCTTATCACAACCAGGGAAGTAATGAACTCAAATTTCTGTAAGGTTGAGTACTAAACAAAGGATACATGGTAGCTACTCAGAAACATCCTAAAGCAGCAAACCAACTTCATCTTTCATGAAATATCTCCTTTGGTACCGAATTAGATATTGTTTCGTATTGCAGACTTTACTGGACATGTCTTATCTCACTTAGAAGACTGACAACTGCTTGCAGTCTTTTCCTTCCCCGCACAGTCCTGACTGTGTACTTACTAGGTCTGTAGTTCACCCTTCCTGAATACACATTCAGTGTTAATGCCAGATTAACATGTGTTAGTAAATACAAATTCAAATTTATACAAACGGAAATGATATCCTATGGAGAACCCATGTACACCACGACAGACATTTCACAAAGAGCTAAATAAATACTTATAATGGTGTAGTATAAAAGCCAATTTAGATGTCTCTGTTAATATTTTTAATTATGTCAGCTCATGAATATTTTATATCAAATCACTTCTTTCTCCTTGCCAAATGAAAACGATCATAACATAAGACCTCTTTTGAAGTCAAAACAGACCCTTTCCTAATAAGGTATGATAAAGAAGAAAAAACAAATCAAAGATAGAGAAAATTTAAATATTTTCTATATATTTGCAGTAAACCTAAGCACAGTTTATAAAAATCAGTTATTAAGCTATGAAAATTCATTTCAAACCATTTAATAGTCTTGTGATATCAACTTAGCCACTTTTAGTAAGACTTCTGCAATATACTATTTATTAAACTTCTGTTTTTTATCTAAATGTTCTAAAGTCAAACACTCATAAATGATGAGAACCATAGTCTTTGGTGTGGAAAACACACCTGGCACTGAACTATGTTGTGCATTACAACCAATCTATCTGGGTTATAAATTTTAAGTTAAAAATAACTCCCTGGCAGACTGCGGTAGGAGGACTGCTTGAGCCCAGGAGTTCAAGGTTACAGAGAGCTATGATTGTGCCACTGCATTCCAGCCTGGGCAACAGAGTGAGACCCTGTCTAAAAACGAAAACAATAAATTTGTGGAAAACAGAAAGGCTGCTAAACACGTTTTTAAAAACAGAAATGAGACAACACTTGGCTCAAACAAGAAAAAAGAAAGAGGTTTCTATTAGGGAAAGGGACTGAAAGGAGAAGTAGGAAAATGCTGACCATATAATATGACTAGCTCCCCAATTTAATCTCGGGCTAATCATAGACTAATTAAATGTAACAGTATCTAATAACTCAGGGAGACATTATGCTTTTTAATTTATTAAACATACTAATTTAAAAGTTCACGTACATTTACTTATGTGGTATTAATATATTTTTGTGTTCCTGCCTTGTTAGCTGAAAGCTACTTTTATTCTGTTGGAAGCAGGCAATACTTACCGTAAAATTTTATGGGTCAGAACTCGGTGAATTAAAGGTATTTTTCAAATTTATTAATAAAATTTCTTTGATTTTTAAAGCATGTACTGACCCTGATGATCATTCTACAATAGCTGTTATGGGTGTAACATTTAATTTTGCCACGCAAAACTACCGATGATGTCTTTTTTTTTTTTTGAGGTGGAGTCTCGCTCTGTCGCCCGGGCTGGAGTGCAGTGGCCGGATCTCAGCTCACTGCAAGCTCCGCCTCCCGGGTTCCCGCCATTCTCCTGCCTCAGCCTCCCAAGTAGCTGGGACTACAGGCGTCCGCCACCTCGCCCGGTAGTTTTTTGTATTTTTCAGTAGAGACGGGGTTTCACCATGTCAGCCAGGATGGTCTCGATCTCCTGACCTTGTGATCCGCCCGTCTCGGCCTCCCAAAGTGCTGGGATTACAGGCGTGAGCCACCGCGCCCGGCCGATGATGTCTTTTGAATAGTAAGAAGCATCAAAAGTCTGATTAGATAGTTTTAATTGAATAGAAAAAAAGCTCACTTAAAAATATTTCATGTACCAGCTCAACATAACACATGTACATCATCACTGAAATTTTACTTTGCCACTTAACATTTTCTATGATTTATCTAATGAAATTAGCTAATGTGATTTTATTATTGCAATTTCAGCTATAAATCTTACAGGAGCTTTGTAGGTTTTTTTCTTTTACTTGGAAAAGATCAAAATGCTTGTAGATTTCAGATTGCTATTAGATGTAATAATTATACACTAAACTAATTACCACTAAACCAAAACCTGACTTACAACTAATTACATTTTATTACATCATCATAGAGTGTAGGCTTTCAATTTAACACAGAATACAACTATAAACACAAGAGTCTATCGGCCTGTATATTTATTTCAAGTAAAATGTGTAGATCAGATTTATAAAGTTTGAACTTGGCAGGGTTTGTAAACCCATTTGTCAATTTCACAAATCTGCTAATTTGCCAACTTCTAAGGGGAAAGAAAGGTGCTACTTGCAAAGCAGACACACTGGATTCCACCCTAATAATAATTTAGACGGTAGCTAAATGCATATTATATAAATATAACTATGTTATAGAAGAAAGTATGAAATGCAATGAAAACATCATTTATTTTCAGTTCAGAGGTACATTCTATTTGTGACATCACTTATTCTGAGATTACCTACACACAAATTGCCAAGTCCTAGTTTCTTCTGCACAAAACAAGTAACAACATGTATGTTATCTTAAAGGAATGAAAGACGCATGAAACACAGAATCCTTAGCTGAAATGAAAGTGCCAATTTGTTTACTGTTTAAGGAACCAATGCAGATTGGCAAAATCAATTGCAATTTAGTATGCATCTCAAAATAGTGGCAGAATCTCCATTTATTCTTCAGTGAAGGTACATTTAAATTTGTCATTCACAACAATCGGAAACTATAAGCGATTCACTTTATAAATTTTAATTTTATAAAAAACGTTTACTTTCTACCAGATGGTAAGATTAAATTACATAAACACTGTCAGCAAGTTGAATCCTCAGATGTATTCATTCCCACCACAGAAGCTTCGAAACCTGTCTATAATTTTGTTACTGATGTTTAGAAACAGCTGTAGATGACATAGCTACATGCTATATATGTCAGCTTTAAAGGATTAAATATTCTTAACCCCCACCGGAGAGGTCTTTTACTGTTAACAAACACCAATGTAAATTATACCGGAAGTTATTACTCTAGTAGAGATATTTCACACTAGATTATTTGGTAAACAAAATGGTCAAGAATTATATGTTTTTCATTATTACTGGAAATTCTGTTTGACTTGGGCAAAAGAAAGATTTTAAATTCACAGCACTTTCTGATAATAAATAGAAGATAAATTCACTTCTAAAAAGCTTCTCACATATATCTTCATTAATATTTTAGGTGGTAGTAAATTATATATTTTTCTCTTCAGAAGAATTCAGTCCATCTCAGGAGACTTCTTTTCCTTGTGCAGATTTTTACTTGAATTTTGGGAGAATCCTGCTGTCTCTCCCATTAGTGTTTAAAAGTATCTTTACAATAAATGTTCAAAACTGATGGTAGAAACAGCAGGATCTTCTGAAATGCTATACCCCAAATTTTGTACTCAGTTAAACTATCTAAGGGAATAGAACCAACCTGACTTGCCAGACTGTAGGCTTCAAAAATCATTTGGTTTATGAATTAATCTCATTAATTTTCAAGAACCACAGATTAATAGTGGTCAAATGTACAGATCTTAGAAGATGACATTCATTCACACACACACGTGTGTATGACATGATTACATAATATGACATATATCTGTTCATACACATTTTCCCCCATATAACTGTCACTTTTAAACAGTCACTTTGGACCATGTGAATGATGTTTTTAAGCCTGTAAGTATAAATATAAACAAATGTTCTAAAAAATTGGGCAAATACAATTAATTACACACAGTGTGTTATTTTTTCAGAATATATAAAATGAAATTTTTTCAGAACATATAAATGAAAAATGGCCAACATAAATGAAGAGATAAAATGGGCTGAGTGTTGAGCAGCACTAAGAGATACCCATTTAGAGAAGAAAATTCAACACAAATTTCCAAAATTAGTGTAATTATCCATACTTATAATTCACGTTCACTTAAAGTTACATCTTAAACTTGTATGTACAGCATAATAACTTCATGAAAATGACTATGGTGGGGATAAGTCTCAATAGCACATCAACAACAAGAGACTTTTAGAGATGCTGAGAGAGACCTGTAAGGTGAAGTGTTTAATTTCTTTTAACAGAAGCTAATAGAAGTATCAGCAAAAGTTTCATAGAGATCCAGGAGCTTAACACAAAGCCTGGGTGAAAAAGAAATAAATCAATAATTGGAGAAAACGAAGGCTAGTTTTCCAGAGAGAAGAAAATACGTATGTAGACCGGGCGCGGTGGCTTATGCCTGTAATCCCAACACTTTTGGAGGCCAAGGCAAGAGGATTGCTTAAGCCCAGGAGTTTGAGATCAGCCCGGGCAACATAGTGAGATCCAGTCCCTATAAAAAAAATAGAAAAGTTATCCAGGCATGGTAGCGCATGCGTGTAGTCCCCGCTACTCGGGAGGCTGAGGTGGGAGGATTGTTTGAGCCCCAGAGGTGGAAGCTGCAGTGAGCTGGGATTGCGCCACTGCACTCCAGCCTGGGTGTTGCCGTGAGAGCCTGCCTTGGAAAAAAAAGAAAAGAAAATATATATGTGATTAAAAGTGAAGAGTAGAGTGAACATAGCTTTGGGGTCTAGTCCCCTTAGTTTGTAACGACATGTAACTCACCCAGCTCTAATCGAGAGGTGTGACAGGATGAACAGAAATTCAAGTTTCTCCTTTTTACTAAATATCATTATAATAATATCCGAATTCAGTGCAGTGACTAATATTCTGCATCATAAAACAATTACAGTTCTACAAGGGAATTTTATTTATTTATTTATTTATTTATTTAAGACAAGGTCTGGCTCCGTCACCCAGGCTGGAGCACAGTGGCATGATCTCAACTCACTGCAGCCTCTACCTCCTGGGCTCAAGCGATCCTCCCACATCAGACTCCTCAGCCTCCCAAGTAGCTGGGACTACAGACATGCACCACTATACCCGGTTAATACTTTTTTTAATATTTCATAGAGACGGGGTTTCACCATGTTACCCAGGCTGGTCTCAAATTTCTGGGCTCTAGCAATCCACCAGCCTAGGTCTCCCAAAGTGCTGAGATTACGGGTGTGAGCCACCACACCAGGCCTACAAGAAAATTTATATGTAATTTTTTTATTTTTGTAAAGACTCAGGTCTACGCGAGAATTCTTTTTTCTTAATGTACCACTCCCATTCTTTATCAAATTCTATATACTGTTATGCCTCCTGAATCTCACTGTACAGTTACACTATAAATTAGCATAATCAATAGACTGAAACGAGGCATTTCGTATGTATTTAATACAAGAGAAAATATTCCAATTTTGTTATTCATTCAACTTTCTACTAATTATGTAAAATTTATACTTCTAAGCCTAATGAGATGAAATAAACCTTTTGCAGTTTTTAAAAGGAAAAAAGGCATCCGTTTTGATAAATGTCTTCATTTTGTACACCAGATGTCTCTTCCTATCCTCTCATGCTTTCTGATTTTATTTTTGTAAGTGTGAGAACAGTGAAAATGCCAGCCATTGTAATCAGTTAGCTTGAGCCCCAGCAAAGATTACACAGCAAGATGTTATCTTAGTGGTTTTACATAAACACTGCATTTGAAGTACACGGAACTTTTTGAGACCCACAGCTAACCATGGAGCACACTAACACCCACATTAGATTAACTCTATCTTATAGGTAGCCCACTTCAATAACCTCATTTTAAACCCAACACAGAATGTCATCCACAAAACAACTTAGCTAAAATTCTAAACATAGCTTGCTTCTTCTCTTTACCTTTATGATATTCTAAGTCTTTAAAAGAAACCCAGTTTAACAATTACAATAAATAATTTCACAAGAGTAAACATTTGGATTTTTTTTTAAAAGGCAGCAGGAATTTGATTAGAAATACCGTCAAAAGCTCGCTTGTAATCCCAGCTACTTGGGAGGCTGAGGCAGGAGCATTGCTTTAACCCGGGAGGCAGAGGTTGCAGTGAGCTGAGATCGCACCACTGTACTCTAGCCTGGGCAACAGGGCGAGACTCCATCTCAAAAAATAAAATAAAATAAAAAAAAATAAAATAAAAATAAAATAAAAAATGTCAAAATCTATCATAAAACTACTCAAAATATTACCTCCATACTATGGGCACGTTTGCTAAATGTGATGTAGTTTGGGGTGAATTGACCCAAAGATCTCCTTGGCAGCTGCAAAATGATACCCAAATCTACACCAGTTGATGACGCTATTAAAAATTCAAGATGAAATTTCAAGATTTACCTGTGCAAAATGGCCATGACTCTGAGGTGCCAAGCTTCAACCTCATGACAGAGGCCCAGGGGCCTCCAGACACACTGTTTTCCTCGCTGCTGTTCCCTCAATCATATCGTCAGTGCTGAAGTCCCTAAGAGTGACTTTAGAAAAAGGTGCTATGACATTATCTGCCTTTATAGTTTCCCATGGAAAGTTGCAAATGTGCCTGAACAGTTTTAAAGCATGCTCTTTGACGATGTCTCTGAGGAGGTATCTTTACAAAACAATCACATTAAATTTGGCAGTCTTTACCAATGGGACAACGGAGTAACCTGGGTCAACACACATAAACATACCCCGCCCCTTTTTTTTTTGAGACAAGAGTCTCGCTCTGCCGCCCAGACTGGAGTGCAGTGGCCGGATCTCAGCTCACTGCAAGCTCCGCCTCCCGGGTTCACGCCATTCTCTTGCCTCAGCCTCCCGAGCAGCTGGGACCACAGGCGCCCGCCACCTCGCCCGGCTAGTTTTTTTTTGATATTTTTTTTTAGTAGAGACAGGGTTTCACCGTGTTAGCCAGGATGGTCTCCATCTCCTGACCTCGTGATCAGCCCGTCTCAGCCTCCCAAAGTGCTGGGATTACAGGCTAGAGCCACCGCGCACGGTCATAAACACACATTTTTAAAACTGCTTTTACTGGCCAGGCACGGTGGCTCATGCCTGTAATCCCAGCACTTTGGGAGGCCGAGTGGGGTAGATCAGGAGGTCAAGAGGTTGAGACAATCCTGGCTAATGCGGTGAAACCCCGTCTCTACTAAAAATACAAAAAATTAGCCTGGCGTGGTGGCGGGCGCCTGTAGTCCCAGCTACTCGAGAGGCTGAGGCAGGAAAATCGCTTGAACCCAGGACACGGAGGTTGTAGTGAGCCGAGATTGCGCCACTGCACTCCAGCCTGGGCGACAGAGCGAGACTCCATCTCAAAAAACCAAAAAACAAAAAACTGCTTTTACACCTGCCCTGCTTCACCCCCCAAAAAAGAGTGAAAGGGGAGTTACTCAGTGTGCATTTTTGGTTTCTACCCAATTTGCTGCATGCTACAATAACAGAATAACCTAAGGGACCCATAGAAGGTAGATACATATTTTCCAAAAGTCCCAGAGTTCCTGATGGAAAGTTGGTTTTCTAAATAGTGTAAGGAGATTATCTGCTTAGCCTGTTCCTCCCAGCTGATGACTGACTATGTGTGCCTAAGCCTCAGCTAATCACTGACTCAGATAGCTCTCTAGCAGGTCAGGAATACGACGGGACATGTAAGAAAAATTTGCTAGGATGTGAAACCACAGAGGCAGCCACAAATCAGAAGTCAGCTTGCTTATCAACCTGAAGTCTTTCCAAAGTGAGAAGTGAACGTAGGTCGAATAAAAGAAAATGATAAAGTAACTTTTGGGTTCTCAGCAAATTCCTAAATATAATGCATAATCTCAGCCCTAATGCATCCTTACAACATAGCTGGAATGGAACTCCTAAAATAATGAAGTAAGTATTGACCATATAATCAACTCACTACCCACTACTAAGTCCTCAGGAAAAATGAGGGATCCGAGTTTCCATGGAGTAGATGATGCTTGAGAAGGAACTTGAAGGATGACCAGATTTCAACCAGTGGCTTCTAACCCTGACTGTGCCTTACAGGGAGGCTTTTAAAACTTACTTCCTATGTCTAGAGATTCTGAATTAATTAGTTTGGGGCAAAATCCTGACATTAGTGTTCGCTGCAAGGTCCCTGGTGATTCTAAGATGGAGCTATGGTTAAAAGTACTGAAGACACAAAGAGTGGAGAGGACGATCTCATTTCCAAAATGGGAAAGAATAAAATATTCAGTGACAGAACAGCAGAACTTCTACCTTCAAAGAGGTTAAAATCCTTGAGGGAAAAAAGCACACAGTGACTCTGGAACTAGCGGTCTGAAGTAGGTTTTTAGAACCCTGGGAGGACTTTTAGTCATTTGCTCATTCAATCAATGACTATTCATCCAGGACTATGTATGAGGTGCTATGTCCTGCAACCAGTTAAACAAAGGGGAGCAAAACAAACAAGGTCCCTGGTTTCAGGGGCACGACAATCAAGTTGAAAAGAAAGACATATATCATGTCTTCTATGTTTTATGTACTGTTTTAAGCAAGGGATGACAGGATCCTCTTTGCGTTCTCAAAATATCACTTTGAGGTGTGGAGAATGAGTTGGAGGAGGAGCTCCACAGAGTGTCAATTAAGTCAACATGGAAGCCAGCATGCAAATCCAGTCCAGATGCCACAGGAGCTTGGACTAGAATGGCAGGGGTGGAAGACAAATGGAAGCATGATGATTCTGAGACACTTAGAAAGTAATATTAACTAGACATTGTGATGAGTGGGATTGAGGTGGAGAAAGGGCCAAGGACCTGTTCAAGGTTGCTGGCTTGGTAATTTGATGGACAGTTCCTGTCCTGTACTGAATTTGGGCCATCCAGGAAAGATGAGGTTTGTAGGAAAAGATTACGGATCCAGATCCATGTTAGTTTGGGGAACCTGAGACATATGCAAGAGCATATGTGAAATGGTTCAGTGTACCCAGGATGACCGCAGGTGCCCGCCGGCTCCGGATGCTCCAGTTAATGCTAGTTGTCCTGGCATCCTGTCATTTGGTGACTTGGAGCTCACTGTCACTCTCACAGGGTCCCTGCTTGGATGCTAAGTTAGAAGGTCCCCCTGGATGTTCATATCTGGAGCTAGAAGTTTCAAGTGGAATATTTGTCAACTGCCTGTTTATGAGTGAACACTGAAGCCATGGGAATCCACGACACTGCAACAGCTGGGACAGTGGATACAGTGTGAAGGCAGACGGTGTAAGGGCTTGTTTCTGAGGAACCCCAGTATTTGCAGACCAACTAAAAGAGGACAGATACCAAGAAAGTAGAGAGGCAGTTGCTGAGATGTCACAGAGCAAAGGAAACCAAACTCTTCTTGGGCAATATGTTGAGATCAAACTCAAGGACAATTGAAAAGTAGACTCTGGGTACAGCTACACATTCATCCTCAGTTGTGCCACACTGCAATAAGAGGCTCTGCCTGTAGGATCTCTAAATTCCTTCCTACTCCTAGAACCCTTGACTTCTAATAAACTAAAAGTACAGCATGAGGTAAATGCTAAATAGATGTATAAACACTAGAGCAGCATGGGGGCAGAAAGAGAGAGGAGATGAGTACCTCATTCTACTGAGCCAATCAAGGACAATTTCACAGAGAATGTTTAACCTGACACAGAAAGTGGGAAGACTCGTCCCGTGCTTGGAAATGCTAACTAAATCCCCTTGTGTGAGGCACACTGTGTCTAAGAGATGCGAGGTGGGGCTGGAAGGGGCCTGGCCAGACCAGGAGGTGTGGACCTCGGCTTCTACGCTGAGTTTGGGCTTCTTTGTGACATGATCGGTTCAGGATTTTAGGAGGCATACTCTCCAGGGGCAATCTAGAAAAATGGATTGGAGAGACGAAAGACCGGTGGCAGGAAGCCCAGTCAGAAGACATTCTGCGCAATTAAGATGAGGGATGAGAGCCCTCGAAAGGAAACTGCCAGTGAGGATGGAAAGGAGGGGCGGGGACCAGAAACTCTGTGAAGTGAGAATGAGCAGGACGTGATGACTGATATGCACAGGTAGTGAGGGATGGAGCTGTCTTGAAGATGGCTCTTAAGCTTCCAGCATGTGTGAACAAATGGCATAATGGGATAATGTGCAAATACAGGAGAAGGGGCAGCTTTGCTCCTCAGGCCTGAGACAGGAGTGACTGCTATGGTTTGAATATTTGTGTCCCTCCAAAGTCCATGTTGAAAGTTCACATCCAGTGCAACAGAATGAAGAGTGGCCTTGTGACGGCAATCAGGCCATGAAGGCTCTGCTCTCATGGATAGAATCAGTGTCACAAAAGGGCAGGAGGGAACTAGCTAGGCCTTTTTCGCCCTTCCGTCCTTTCCGCAATGTGAGGACACAGTGCTTGTCTCCTCTTCTGCAACATGAGGACACAGAGCTTGTCTCCTCCAGAGGATGCAGTATTTGAGGCAGCATCTCAGAAGCAGAGGCAAGGTGCTGGAACACTGAGTCTGCCGGCACCTTGATCTTGGACTTCCCAGCCTCCAAACTGAAAAATAAATTTCTACTGTCCATAAACTCTCTAGTCTCAGGTGTCTTCTTATAGCAGCAAGAACAGGTTAAGAGAGTGTCCAGAATATCAACTTGGAAATGATGAGGTTGAGATGGCATTGGAGCAAAGCCCACCCGATACATTCCTCTCTGCCTGGAGCTCAAGTACAGTTTGCATTCCACATCTTCAGACTTAATCCCAGCTCACAGTGTTAGTTCTGCTGTCTAATTAGTACACACTTCTTTGGCGCTTCTAAAATAGATGTCTTCTTCCATGTTTGTACCCCTTTCTTCACAGAGCCTAAGCCCATGTTGGGCTCATAATAGGTGCTTAATAAATGATAACTCTGAACACTTTAGAGCTGAAAAACAAAAAGGACTTATTTTCACTGGAGCCAACTAACATTTCAAAGACAAATGTTTACAATTTGCTTTTCAGCAAAACATTAAGAAATTCGCCAGGTGTGGTAGCTTGCCTGTAATCCCAGCAACTCAAGAGACTGAGCCAGCAGGACTGCTTGAGCCCATGAGTTTGAGGACAGCCTGCACAACATAGCAAGACATTGTTTTTTGTTGTTGTTGTTTGTTTCTTTAAAAAAGAAAGAAATCCATTGAACTATCTAATATGTTAGTGGATGTATGTTTGCATCTTTCTTTTTTTTTTCTTTTTTTTTGGACTGAGCCTCACTCTGTTGCCCAGGCTGGAATGCAGTGGCACAATCTCAGCTCACCGCAACCTCTACCTCTGGAGTTCAAGCAATTCTCATGCCTCAGCATCCCGTCCCAAGTAGCTGGGATTACAGATGTCCGCCACCACACCCAGCTAATTTTTGTATTTTCACTAGAGACAGGGTTTCACCATGTTGGCCAGGCTGGTCTCCAACTCCTGACCTCAAGTGATCCACCTGCCTTGGCCTCCCAAAATGCTGGGATTACAGACATGAGCCACCATGCCTGGCCTGCATCATACATTTTTAATATTTTAAATTATATTTCTAATTGACAAGTGTATGTATCTATGGGGTACAATGTAATTTCACAATCCACATGTATACATTACGAAAGGATATACCAGGCTAGTTAGCATTTCCCTCACTTCAAATATTTATCATTTCTTTGTGGTGAGAACATTTACAATCCTCTATTTTAGCTCTTTTGAAATATACAATAGGGGCCGGGTGCGGTGGCTCAAGCCTGTAATCCCAGCACTTTGGGAGGCCGAGACGGGCGGATCACGAGGTCAGGAGATCGAGACCATCCTGGCTAACACGCTGAAACCCCGTCTCTACTAAAAAAAAAATACAAAAAAACTAGCCGGGCGAGGTGGCGGGCGCCTGTAGTCCCAGCTACTCGGGAGGCTGAGGCAGGAGAATGGCGTGAACCCGGGAGGCGGAGCTTGCAGTGAGCTGAGATCTGGCCACAGCACTCCAGCCTGGGTGGCAGAGCGAGACTCCTTTTAAAAAAAAAAAAAAAAAGAAAGAAATATACAATAGGTTATTATTATAGTCACCTTGCTGTGTAACAGGTCACTAGAGCTCATTCCCACACCCAAATGAAATTGTACCCTTTGACCAACGTCTCCCCTTCCCCACACCCCACCCCAGCCTCTGGTAACCGTCATTCTACTCTTCCATGACTTCAACTTTTTTAGACTCCACATGTAAGTGAGAGCATATGGTACTGGTCTCTCTGCATGACACATTTTTAAAAGAAACAAATAAGACAGATCCAAATGCTAATTCTGTTAATGAAACAAATAATTTTTACTACATTCAAGATTGTCTTGTAATTTTTTCTACTCAACAAATCAATATATTGAAAATTTACATTATAAAATTTGGACACAACATTTCCATAGACATTTTCTGGAATCTCTAAATCTTTAAAGAGAATATTCTCGTTAGGTCATTCTAACAGTAACATGGAAAAGGTAACCATTTATTTTTTTTTTTTTTAAAAAAGAACCAGAAATACTTAGAATGCTGACCCTGTCAAGGTAGATTTTTTTTCCCCACAAAGCATCCCTGTTATCTGGCATCACTAGGGGACGTGTCTAAGTAAATTTTTTATCTCTCGAAATGTCAAAATCTTTCCATCTTTTTCATATAAATTTTGGAAAATGCATCACACACATTACCCTCTTAAGTGGCTGTGGGCCATCAGTATGACTGTTCACTATGTTATTGCTATTGTGTCGCTGCTCCCTGGATAAGACATCACACACTGTCAGTTCTCCAGCCATCCACGGGCCGTACTGGAACAGCCTCTCAGCTCCTCTTCCCCTTGAGTTTAGCACTTCTAATGGGTAATTCGGCAAGCCAGGGATCAATGCTGCTAAGAATTATTCATTAATTGAAAGTAAGATTCTAGGTGACAGCCCAAATACAGCGCACGAGCTCTGTGACTGCATTGTGGTCATTCTTCCCTAAATGAGAGCTCCTGTTCCCAGCATTCTGATGGCTGGGAAGCATGTGCCACCATCCCGATACACACACACACACAAACACACACACACACACACAGAGTCATACACAACTATCCATTGCTCACTGCACACCTGGCCTCACTAGGGCCTCCCTTCATCTTCACAGTCACCCCACAAGAGGGTATGTTTAACATCTCAATTTCATGGTTTCCAAAGCAACTTCCTGGTACAGATGGACTTAAATTTTAGTCTCCAAGTTCAATTCCAACACCCTCCACAAAACCATAATGGTAAGCACGACGCTCACTATGAGGTGCTGATGACAATGACTCCAACAACTGAAGACACTACTGCCATCACCATCTCTACAGTGTCTGCTGAGTGGGGGCCCCAGGCCAGGCACCTGCCAACAGCAACACCATCAGCCATCGTTACAAACCCCATGTTCAGATGAAGAAATAAGGCTCAGAGACGAGGCAGCTTTGCCCTAGGTTACACAGCACATAAATGATAGACATGGGATTTGAGGACTTCTCTAATTTCAGAGTCCAACTTGGTCACCACAAAGTAATGAAAACCAGTGTGCTAGGGGAATTTTATTGATCTTTTTATTATTTTAACATAACGGTTAAGACTTATTCCAATATATCATGTTTAACATTAGATTTTCCTTTCTTAGAGAATTTAGTATCAGTATTCAGGCAACATTCAAAGGCTAGCAAAAACATCTCAATATAATTTAGTTCTAGCTGGCCACTGGGGCTCTGCTCCAAACAATAGGTGTATTAAGAGTGTCAAGAGCTGAGTATTGACTCTGGGAGGCAGAGATGGAGAGATAAGCAGACAGGGATGGGCAAGGACAAAGGATAGACCTAAGTGCTACTGCCACTTAACCCGTTCCCTCCCTGCCATGAGTAATTCTTACAGAAGGTCTGCTGGCAGCCTGGGTTTCTGCTTTAAAGGAGGAAGAAGTGTACTGCAAACTGAAAACATTTTCTCCTCCAAAATGGGTAGAAAAGGATGGCATTCAAGATTACTCACAATCTGGACCCAAGCTCTCTCTCCAACCCTTCCTGGATTTCTCCATGAGGGAGCCTCTGCTGGAGACCTACTGCTCATTCACAGTCTCCCAAATCTGTCACGCAGATCTCCGCGTCTACATCACAGGTTGCAAACTGGTAGCCCAACTGCCAAACCCAGGCTGCAGACTTGTTTTGTTTGATTTGTGTGCTTTGTATGTTGTGTGTTTTTTATTCCCCCAATGAGCTCACATTTGAAAATCTAGAGATTTCACACAATCCATCTTCTGGCATTTCTTGAGAAATCTCACAATCTGGCAACACTAGGTTTCACCCTCACATGGCAATGACTAGTCTAGAGGCGCGACGTGGCATCTCCTTTTGGAGAAAGCGTGTGCCCTTTAGTTCACAGTCCTCACCACTCCCCATGTCTCTCTGACTCTGAGGCTATGTCAACATTGTTTACCATCAAACTTGCTCCATTGTTTTTCTAACAGTCAAGAAGTATTTCTCTGTACCAATGTTTCTTTCAAAAGTGGAAAAAAATAAAAGACAAAGAGAACTACATATTTTAAGAAATATGGGAGGACACATATCTTGGTAGACGTGAAAATGTAATATGCAAATAAACTGGCTAAATTCATTGATCTGTGCTACCTGTTCAGGAAGTCAGGCTTGCTATTGTTGATTTCTCGGCTGTCTATTGTTTCCCTCTCCTGGAATGCCCTTACCTCTCCCGGTCAAATTCTTGTCTCTTTCCAGAGACCTACAGTCTCCAGCCACATCTTTTGTCCTCATCTAAATGCTGGCAAGGCTATGTTGGTACCATCTATTTAACATGAATCACAGGAGAGCTTAAAACAACAGAACCATAGACTTTTAGAACCTGAGCACTCGTGGGTGATGACCTAAGTCCAGAGGCCACAAACCTTTTGTGGAGAGGAGCTATTCTCTAGTAAGGAAACTTGACACTGATGTAGAGTGAGGGAAAATTTCATTCCTGCATCAATTATTTACTGTTGGACTCTTCAGGGCCAGGCACTGTGTCAGCAGCTGAGGCTCTACTGAGAACAGGGAAGAAGGGTCTTTGCCTTCACAGGGGGTTTTTGTGGGCAAGCGTGCAACAAACATTTTGCCAAGTTATTCCATGGGGAAGGAGGCAAATGGTCAGCTTTTGTTCTTCTCAGGGCACTGGCTTCCAATGCCCCAATTTGTTGGGTGTTTCCGGCCTCGAGTGGGTTGGGGGAAAAGGATAAGCCACGTGTTCCTACTGTCTCAGTATGTTTCGAAACATTTGTGAGCCCCAGGGCCCCTTTGTTATTTGTTAGCAGTTAAGGCTGCAGGACCTTTGCAATGTCTCAGAGTTTCAAGGCACTGCTAATGTCTGCATGCTGCAGGAAGGGTGCAAGCTAGAACCATTAGTTTGCGTACCCCCTTCAGTTCTCTGACATTTCAAAGATCCATGGGCTATTCACATACGATCTGACCAAAGTAGTAATTCTTCTATTACCTCTCCTGGCTTTCTTAGGAACTTTAATTACTGCCAGTTGCCTCTTTATGTCATGCCTCAACTAGAAACGAAAGCTCCCTGTGAGTCTGAGATCAGGCCTTATTTCTTCTCATCTTTTCCAGGACATAGTGACTTGGACACAAGAGCACAGACAAAACACATGGGGCTGGATTTAAATGAATTGAGGGAGAAAAAATGGCTGTATCAATAAAGCACACACTATCAATGAAGATATACATTCAGATCAGAGCAGAAATGTATCGTATTTATATTGCCTCATAATTTTTATAGATTCAGTGGCAGTGATTAATATTAATTTCTAATAATTTAAATAAGATAGGGGAAAAATCTTAAGTTTTGACTGGTAAATACTGTATTACTCCCTGAAAAATTCTCAAAAGTTTCCCTGAAATCATCATTTTTCACATTTTGGCTTTACATCTGATGCCTCACCCTGCCCTCTCGTTCTCCAAGGAGCAGTCGTCAGACAACACATATTCTCTAGAACCTCAAGTAAGGAGAAAACAAAAATAACTGCATTATAAACAACATCTTTTACAACTAAATATTAAAGTTAATAATTGTATACAATTTTCTAATCTCAGAAAATATCGTTAAGTATTTCTAGAGATACCCAGTCTTACTGTACATGAAGACAGAAAAAATTATGATGTTATAAAAGAGAGATACGGCTGGGCATGGTGGCTCACATGTGTAATGCCAGTACTTTGGGAGGCTGAAGCAGGAGGATCGCCTGAGCCCAGGAGTCCAAGTCCAGCCTGGGCAACATAGACCCTGTCTGTAAAAAGTTTAAAAATGAAAATAAAAAAAAATATTTTAAAGAAGATAGGCTGTTCTAAAAAGTTTACAAATTTAACATTTATTAAAGTTTATATATGGCCACAGTTTATCATTTTCTTGTATAAATACTATGACTGTAACTAAATATGCTGAATTTTTCTACGGCATTAAATCACTGTACATTTAAGTGCCTATGTGACATCAGTTATTCTCCAACTTGGAACATCAAATTAAATGTAAGGGTTTAATACATTTCTCTCTAAAATATATTTTAATGGGGTTTTTTAAAAGTAAAAAAACACTATCATATTTTGTCTACATTTCTAATTATGGCATCACTTTAGAAAAACGATGCATATAACAGACACTTGGAACTACTAGAGTGGGGAGGGGGGAGGGTTGCAAACTTAACTGCTGGGTACTATGCTCACTGCCCGGGTGACGAGATCATCTGTACCCCAAACCTCAGCATCAGGCAACATACCCATGTAACTAATCTGCCTGTGCACCCCTGAATCTAAAAGGAAAGCTGAAATTATTTTAAAAAAGAAAAGAAAAACAATGCTTCACAGAAGTGTAGCAATCACTTGCTTCAGCGGCGCATACCTCCATAAAAATGCACTTGTTCTGGAGAAATTGTTAAATTTTCAGTGATTTTTTTCTGCATATTAGTTAAACCAAAACTGTTGTGTTTTAACATTTGCAATTCTTCCTGATAACCACTATCATAATGACTTGAAAATTAACAGATTCATCATGGGTCTATACACAACATAGTCCGGTTCTCCTTTAACGTTCCTCTATCACCAACTTTCATAGGAAGTGAGTTGCACAAAACACATGTACTTGTAATTACATTTGCAAAAAAAAAAAAAAAAAAATCCTCAAACAGCTGTGGAGACAGCAAAGATTAGAATCTGATAGTGGCTTAGAATAATGAAGAAAGGGATTGTAAGGGTTCAGCTACAGAGCTGATGAAAGATGGAAGGAAAACCTGCTCTTCAAAATCCTTAATCTGTATTACTTCTAAACTCTAAATTGAAACACATACATTCCAAGAATCTGAAATAATAAATGATGAGTAATGTTTCTCAACCAATGATTTAAGATATGTATTAAACCTTGCGTTTTACTAGCAATAAATTCAAAATTTGTATATTATTACCTAAAATGTTTGAAGGTCTTACTTAAATTATTATCCTTCCAAAAATCTCATAAAATAATTGAAATTTGGTTACATCTAGCTCATTTCTAGGCAGTATTATTTGTTTCTTAACATTACATTTTCACCAATTATGAAAGTCTAGAGTCCTTGATGAAGGCTTGACTAACCAGTCATAGTGAATTGATCATAAAATAATCTTTTAAATAGTTTCCTTATTATAGTGAATACCAGAAAATAATTTTTAGTATCATATATCTTTACTACAGATATAAAATCTTTAAGAAGATGATGCAGAACAGAAATATGACAATTATAAAGAGCCATCTTTTGAAGTTGATCGGATACTTCAATGAGTAAGTACACAGACACCAAAATTATTTATATTGTAGAAAAACCTCCTGTATTGCCTCACTTTGCAATTTTTATAGTGAACTTTACTACTCTTTTAAAACTTTTAGAAGCTTGTAGCCTCAGAAATAAGAGCCCATTTATTAAGGAAAATTAATTCCCCATAATAAATTATGCTTTTTTATGTGGCATTACTTGTGTTTTATAAGTAAAACGACTCAGTTAGCCAATACTTGGTATTTCCTAATTTTGAATAGGACCAATTGTCTTGCATTTGATTGACAATGACTAAATGACAACTGATATAAACACAATTATGTAATCTGACCACTTAATTTTCAATTTTCAATATATTTATTGGACCAAAAAAAGGAGGTCTCCTTAGAATGACACATTTTTATCAAACTGTTATGCTGTGCAAACAATTGTTCATTACAAGTTGGAAATACACTCAACATAATATAATGTCCTTTCATTTTCTTTTTTTAAATCCATGACCAAAGCAAGCTACAATATGCTCACTATTACATACACGTGTATTACATACACATTCAGAGAAAATTAACTAACCCTCATATATATGATGGCTTCATTTTTACATGTCACTATTTTCTTCTCAAGTTGCTTTCAATATTAACAAGGGGAAAAGCTTACAGAGAACTTGCATCAGGCCATGGACTTTGCAGACTGTACTGAGGAGGTACCCCACTTAAATGACTGAGTACCCTGCAATAATCAATGCACTGGTCATCTGGCATAAATGGAAAAGCATTATTCAATAGATAATCTGGCTTCATTATCTCGCATCAAAATAGTAACCTCTGGATTTCACTGAATCCATTCATACCTAACATATATTCAGACTAAAATTCCATATAAATATTAGATTTAGGAAAGAAACCAATTAATTTTTTAAAGGAAAATGAAATGATAGCTAGTCTACTGCTACTTGATAAAACTATTGTGTAACAGATTCTGGGATCACAGATTTATGGGAGAATGTATAATCCTTCATCAAAGAGTGGCAGCTTATCCACCAAGCTTCCTATCCCCGACAGGCTATTCTTTTAAAAGTAATAACGAGGGCCTAAAAACTATGTAACACTCTCCCACCAAAATCAGCCATTTATACCAAAGATTCTCAATAGTAAAAGAACCAGAACCTCATCCTAAAAGCCTCTAATCTTTTAAGGAAAATTAAAAGCATAACGTGCATTAATAATTTATATCTATTCCTAAAATCAAGTGGTTATGTTCCAGACTTAAAATTAAGTGATAAAAATTACATTAGAAGGTATCATTGTTTTAAAAGATAAAATAAAATAATAAAAAATAATCCCTACGAGGCTTACATTAGTAACATTTTTCCAAGACTATGAACTATTTATACTTTGCTTTCCTCAACATTTAAATTTTAAAAGTGAATTATACAGCCTTTTGAAAGTTCAAGTGGTAATTAAACAACCAATCCACACATCTTACATCACATTTACATGAAATACGTGATACATTCATGATTTAAGTAACTCACATTATCCTTTGCTGATAGCTCAATATAAAATTTACCAAACTTGATATGTTAAGATTCCCATCTGAAGTACAACACAGTTTCTAAAAGCTACTTTTATCAGATGATGTGAGGAGAATTAACTGATGGCATCTCACAGAACAAGCACTCGGTCCTCTCCTTCAGATCTCTCATTTGTCACAAGATATCAAACAACTGCAACGTGGAGCTGAACTAGAACTAGATTTGAAGGCTCAGATTTTATAGAAAACTTTCAGAATAAGAAACTGGACTTCTGTCATGGCTATACTGAGAGGTGACCCAGGTTACTAACATCATGCTTGAATGAAATGCAAGATTATATTAGTTTTATTGAAATTACCTTAAACCAGAATACCAAGAATTGATGTATCTTAAAATTTGACACTTGTCTTGCAAATGCATTCATGCTGTGTGACTAAAGATATATCATTCATCTTTCACATTTGTAATAACTTTTTTGTTATCTGTATGGATTTTACAAATATGTATATTCATGATATTCTCCCAGTATCTAAATTATATAAACTGTAATCTTCATTAAATTGAGGTATTTTTATAACTTTTAGAACACCAGATTTATTGGATCACCTTATTTCTTTTTTAGGCTCCCTTAAAACAGACTTCAGTTAGTGTATGTTTTGATTACTAATATTTTTTAATTCTTTATTTATGGGTTCTAAATCATATTACCAGTATAAAGAAAGATCTGAAGCCCCCTGAGTAGTGGAAACATATAGAAGATAAAAGCCCAGGTGTAGATAACTTAAATTATTAGGGTTTCTTTATACACATCTTTAGTAAATCAATATTTGAATCTCAAAATATATAAAATTAGGTCTTTTCTGAGACTGCACTTTTAACCAAAAGGTACTACACTTCAAATTCTTACAGTAAGAATTTTAAAAATAAATTAAATATTTAAAATTACATCTTTTTCTTTGGTTTAAGTTACAACACTAGGCAAATTCTGTAGCATCTACTATCACACTAGTTAAAATAATACAGAAAATTATATCACAACCAAAACACAGGATAAAAAACATTTTTAAAGTATTTTATCTTTAGTAAACTGTTGACTCAAAGTCCCTGTTACATGTGTAATTTTTTAAATTAGTAAAAATTGAAGAAAATCTTACTGGCAAATCAACTTAACATACCAATATTGTTTATTAAAAAAACTGTAGTGCCAGAGTCTTTTCATTCAGAGATTGTATATTCTAGGACAAAGTAACAATTGAAATTGAAGAGCAATTTGCTTTACTTAATTTTGTAATCACAAAAAACATGATAGGGTATTCTACTCATATTTGGAAAAAAAGATATAAGGAAGCATAAAAATTATTCTACAAGTAAGGATTCATTTCTGGCTTGATAGGTATACATTACATACAAGTAACAACTTTAATTTTTGTTGAAATTAAAATTTATTTTAAATGTTAAATATGTTAGTAGCTCCTTAGAAGAAAAACAAGTTGAAATTTAAAGTAGAAATATCAACTTATAAATGTATTATAGACAGAAAATGTCTGTTCTACTTAAATTTGAAGGATAACATCCTGGCAGAAGTTCTCTTCAGCTTTCACCCCTTTCTGAACCCTTTCTGAACTATTAAATTCATTAATAGTTTTGTAAGGCAACAAATGTACTTTCTTTCTCCTAGCATGTCTCATTATTTTCAAAAGCTCTTCTAATTATTTGGGAATTTTCTGAAAGTATTAGCTAAAAGATGAGGAATAACATTTCAGTTATTTTCATTGTGTCAAGTTATTCTCACTATTACTGATACCATCATAAAATTCAGCCATATCCTTGTAAGAATGCCTTATTTTTGTGACAATCAAGAGATAAAATATGGCTGTGTATACTACCATTTTTATTTCTTTGGAATATTATAGTTCATCACTTATCTATAATACGTATTTAGATTACTAGATTAGTTTTATTATTTGTAGTATTTTAACCTACACTTAACTATTCTCATCATTACACACAATTTAAGTGAAAAAATTTTAAAGTTTTAAATATTCATTTCATTTTTGTTTATAAATATAGAAAAATGTAATAACGCTGTTTGAAGATGCTTTTGTTTTTTCGGGAATCTTTTTTTTTTTCTCACTAAGCGACAACAAGTCACCGTTGTTCTTAAAAGAACTATAGAGTGATGGCTTTCTTTAGATGAAAGTTATTACTAAATTCTGAAAGAAATAAAATTCACTTCCCCTGGTTTTCATAATTATTTCAAATGGCAAGCTCTGTGCCAATTTTCTTAAGAGCTATTTAAAAGAACCAGTCCCTTGCCAATTTTTTTCTACCTACATGTTGACAAATTCCAAATTCTCTGATAAAAGTATTAGAATAGATGTTACTCTTTAAAAGAACATTAGGTAGACTGAAAATAAACAATTAAGTTTACTTTTCAATAGCGTACTTTTTTTACCAAAATAAACATAATCTCATATTCATATATTTGCACATACTTCATGCAAAATATTTAACAAGCCTCACACATTTCTCCCTGTACATTATAATAACTCAATCCTGTCTTTTCACTGTCTGCATAACGTACCTTCTAGTATGCAGTCCAAGAACATAAACTCTCCTAAGATACCATCCCAGTTTAGAAGCCACATGCTGGACTCGATAGGATGCTGGAGACGCTCTTGAGTGAGGACCTCTTCTTTGAAAACGCCCCTGTTATCAAAAAGACACCTCCTCATGCAGAGAGGAGGGTCAACAATTCTAGTCACAAAATATTAGCTGAGCATAATTTAACAAACAAGGAAATAATCCATTCTAATAAAAAAGTAGCTTTTCTGTTTGGGGGAGGGAACAGAGGACCACAAATCCACGTCACCCTCCTATTCAGAGGTGTGCTGCTATCCTCATAAACAGCCACTACATTCAGAGGTGCTACGGAATCGGACTGAAGGAAGACAGTCATTAACAAGCTGTTAATTCTTTCTAAGTAATGGCAACCTGAAGAGGGATTCGCATAAGAATTCTAGCAAATATTACTAGTAATTAAATAAAGGAAAGAATGACTACAACATATTAAGAGTTGTATCTTTAAAGGTAAGTGGCCTTTATAAGTTACCTCCTAAATGGTCTTTTTAAATAATCAGAGTTGCGTGGTTTTTTTTAAGTCTCTATATAGAAAACTATAACTTGATTTTCAGCCTCGTAAACAAAGAAAGCATGCCAACAAAATAGAGCTGTTAGTACATTTTCTTTTTTCCATCAATATAAGAAACTGTATACAATATTTGGAATGTCTTGCACTAATTTTAAGAACTGATATTCTGATTCTCCTGTAGGAATTGAAAATACATATATTTAAAAGTGAAAAAATTTACAAGTTAATTTTCTTCTGTACTTACCCAATTAAATGAAATGACAAAATTTTCCCTTTAGTCTGCTTTTCCTGTCACACACCCTGCTACACACAGAAAATGTTCAAAGGACCACCACTCATTATAAAATATATTCGTTTTCCTATTTTCTCCTCTTTCTTTCTCTTACTCCCCTCCCTTCCTCTTTTCCTTTCTTCCTCTCTTCCTTCTTCCCTTATCTCTTTTTGGTTTTGAGGCAGAGACCAAGTAGACCCAGTTATAAAGTAGCTGGTTATTATTAAATAATATGATCCCATTCCAGGGCAAACAAATCACATTATCCCCACCGCTCCCCAACTACTCTAACAGAAGTAAAAACTACTCCACAATATTTGAGAATATACTATCAGCAAATGCAGTGACTGTTGTATCCCACACTGACTTTCATATAATTATATAAATGATACGATTTTATATCATTAAATGCAAGTGTGAATACAGGCACCATGTTTTCCCCAAAACAATATTTTCAGAAGGTAGCACTGTGTTTTTGCATGCTCTAGTATAAACTACAGAACTATAAACATCGGCGAAATAGTAAATAATAGTAATAAATGCCACACCTCCACAAGTAATGATTAACTCCTAAACTTACAAAAAAGAATATAAGCATAGTTTAGTGTTATGCTACATTTCACTCCACACATGCTCCTAAACATTTAAGAATTACCTATTTTCTGAAGGAAGTCAAGGAACTCGGTTAAGACTGCCACCTATCACAAACTTGTTTGAAAAGTCAGTGCTACCCGATCCTAGCTCTTCTAAGATTCCAAGAAAGTTTATCAACAGGGAAGTACAATCTCATTATTATTATTATTACATGATATGGTTTCAATCATCTACTCATATGACTTATGAGTTCATTCTATGATACTGACATTAATTTGCACAGTGACTAATTTGAAATAGAAAGACATGGGTTTGAGTTGATCACTATCTTTAGCGAATTCCATGTAGCTGTTCTAACTAGGTAATCACCTGAGTTATTTAACCAAAACTACAGAAAATTTTATCGCAATTCCGTTAAAATAATGAATCCTATTGTAGTTTCAGTATATGAAACGTGTATGTATCTCAGGGCATGTTTCTGTATTTTGATAGTTTATACTCTAATGCTTGTGTAAAATAACATTTTGAAAATGGGAGTTTAACTGCATTATGTTAGCATTTAAAACTATTTTAAATGGATGTCTTAAGCTGGAAAAACACCAATCCAATGCCAAGAATCTATCATTACAGAGAATAAAATAAAGATACATAGTTCTTATCAAGCTTTTTTCCTTCCTGAAAGTAAAGAGTAATGCCATTGTGGGAACTTTACACGCACTAGAAAGCAGTTACATCTGTCTTTAGAAATCATATATACTATAGATACATTAGAATGCTAATCTATATTAATCTTATATTCTGTGCTAATATTTTATTTGATTGGGATAACATGTATCACAATGCAATATGGACCAAAGCCCTAGAAAATCTTAATGCGGTCTTTCAGAAGAGACTTAAAAGCTGATAAAACCAAAGCTGACCAGGTACAAATAAGAAACAAATGCAAATATCACAGTGGGGCGATAACATCCACCATCTCTCCACATTTCCATTAAGGAATTACCTCCACATGCACTATCTTTCATTGTCAGGATTATACCTACTATCTTATGAAATAAAGTTATAACATGCACAAGAGGTCCATCCATAATTCTAAGAAATCTCTGAAAAACTGAACTAGAATGTTAATACAAACAAAAAAGGAAATAACCTAGATGGATTACAATTACTATTAATGACTCAAAAGGCTATAAAATCCTTTGATGGGCAAGAAAATATGCCTTGAGGCATATTGCATTTTAGGAAAACAGGCTATTTTAGTTGAATATATGTTAATGAATTGCTTCCTCATGTTTTATATAATTCTTAGAAAAAATTCAAATTAGGTCCCCAATAGGATGTTTTAATTATGAGAAGCAATCTTTCGAAACTCATACAAGCCATCACACTTGTTTGGAAACAAATGACTTTTCAAGATGGAGAAGTATTACTATCAATCACCAACAAGTTAATTCTACATAATAAGGCAGGTTTGGATGCAAACTGACCCATTGTGGAATGCTGTATCTAAAATTGATTACAACAGCACTCAAAATGAATGCATTTCCAAACCACTTCTTTGCTCAGAAACATTAATCTCAATTAGAAGGAGAGCTTCATAATGGTAATGCTTGGGGAAAAAAAAAATCTTAAAAAAATCAGGTTTTATAAAACACAACAAATAAACAGTTTTTCGACTAAGAAAATTTTTTTTTTTTTTTTTTTTTTTTTTTTTTTTTTTT
>NW_016816095.1:2358681-2360697 GCF_001698545.2 Rhinopithecus bieti
TCTTAGAAAATAAACACAGACATGCAAAATAATCCCATTTGGAGGAATAACTAGTCACAATTCTATAAATATATCTGCTTTTTTTCCAATAATCAAGTAATCCTCATTAGAGTGCATACGTTGCTAACTTAAAGCTATTGGCACAGGGGGTTCATATAGTTTCCCAGACATATATAAACATTAGCATGGTGATTAGTATAACTACATTTTTCATAAAAACTGTGCAGTGCATGTAAAATGTGTGCTTGATTTGAACTACTTTTTCTAACTATATATTCTTTTCTAAGTTATTTAACATAAGACATATTTGTTTACTATTAGAAAAAATCTTTAAGAGGAATAAAAAAATCATGTAAGAAAAAAGAGCGAGATTATTAAGGGAAATGCAACAGGAAAAGATAAGAAAATCCTGAAATACACAATAGAATAACTAAACTCATTATAAACGCCTATCTTTGAAGAATTTAGGAATAATTTGTGAATGCCATGACATTTTAAAGTGGGATTAGCAAGTCTTATTACTGAACTAATCTCTCACTCTTAGATCAAGAATTAAATATTTGCTCTGCATTTAGAAATTAAAAATCAAAACTTTCAGGGCTCATACAAGAATTTTATGTATTAAGATATACATGCTCGAAGTTCTAGATAATTAAAAGTGTATTAAGGAATGCACAAAGCAAGATTGTTGAATTTATAAAATCTTGTGTTTTAATTGAAATATTAAAATAGATAATGAATTATTATCACACAGTTGCTCTTAATTCTAAAGTCAGTCTGTTCTCAATATATTAATACCCTAAAGACTACAAATACTTCTCCAAGTAGGCAACGGGGAAAAAGGGATATGCATCATTATTTTAAACAAAGTCACTAAGGGAATCAGATCACCAAGTTCTGTTCAGTTGCAATATCATCTTTTGGGATACTCTTCCAAGCTTTCCAGAGATGCCATATCCACCTTTTTTCTTTTGACAAGAGAAGGGAAAGGTAATGCCTCAACATATTTCTATTTCCAGTGAAAAGACCACCCAGTGAATTCTGCCAGAGTCTACCAATGTTTGACAAAATACATTGTCAGAAGATAAGAAATAGAGCATGATGAAGAGACAGTCCTGTTCTCGGGCATCCCAGCCGTCTGGGACCCTGTAAAAAGTCTAGGACAGCTCTCAGCCTTTCATTTCCATTGCACCTCCTCACACGTACTTGGAAACTTTTCTCTACCTCCAAATTATAATGACTTCGGAAAACACACGTATCTGATGTATTACACGGTACAAGTACTTGTTATCCTCCTTCCACAATAAAAATTAACAAGTTACCACTCCAGCTACCTTAAAGGTGAGGCAGTAAGAATGGAATCCAAGCTGCATAGTAAGATGCTCAGCAAAGATCAATCAGACACAACCCGCCTCAACCTAAAATATGTGAAGCTCTTTGTAATCGGTTGTAAAACACAAGCGGGACTTAGAATCTCAGTTGCAGGCTCATAAATTCGTAATTTTTGAAACGCCCAGCTCAGGATATTTTGTGTGTGTTTCCAGCCCCATCCAGAGTTTCCCGATCAAGTTTCAGCCGTGATCCACCACTCCCCACGTTACCCCTCGCCCCTCACTCTCCCTCCTTCACTCCTTTCCAACTTGGCTCCCTGGTCGCTGCAGAAGCCTACTCTCCCCTGCCTGCCCCGGAAAGCGGTGACATCCCAGGGCTTTCCGCTCGCTGGAAGCCCCACAGGATCCTGTCAAGACGCCCCCGCAGAGGACGCGGGGCCCCGCCACACAGTGGGGGCCGAAGAGGACCAGGCGGGCTCCCCTCCCCGCCCCCACCGGGCGCCCAGCCTCCGGGCTGCCCTCCTCGGGGGCCCCGGGGCTCCCCAGAACCGGGGCACGGCGCCTGGCTCCTCGGGCTACAGGCGCCGCCGAAGTTCCCACCTGAGCCGGCAGCCGGAGGTGGCGGGCGCGAGGGCGGGGCGGGGACTGGGAGGCCGGACGGCGGAGAGAGCCCGCGCGCCGGGGA
>NW_016816095.1:2361393-2395690 GCF_001698545.2 Rhinopithecus bieti
GGGGGGCCCCGCCGAGGGAGCGGGGAGCGGGCGCCGCCGGGGCGGGGGCGGGGAGGGGGCGCGAGTGTTACAACTTCCTTCCCTGCCCGCCCCGGCCGCGCGGCCCCGGGACGCGGGAGGGGAGGGCGCTGGCGCGCCAATGAGTTCACTTTCTTTCTCTCCCCGCGTTCCCCTCTCCCCGCCCGCCGGCCCTTCCAGCCTCCTCCAAGGCGGCGGACCAGGCCGGGTAGGAGTTTTCAGGGCTCGGCCCGCGAGCGGGAGGACCGGGGAGGCGAGGGAGGAGGAAGGCGAGAAGGGCCAGGTGAGGAGGCCCCCAGGACGCCCGGCCGGGGAGCGGCATCCAGGACCATAATTGTGCGGCGGGGGACGCGCCGGGCCGAGTGTGCCCGAGCCCGGGCGCGTACACGTGTCCGTGTGTGTGTGTGTGTGTGTGTGTGTGTGCGAGAGTGTGCGAGGGAGAGGAGGAAAGGAGAGGAGCCTACCATGCGCTTCCCCCGGTGCAGATCGCGGGAGAGCCCAATCACGGGGCGAGCTGGACCTGGCTGTGATCATTTATAATCCTTGACTCCTCTGCTCCGCCACTTGTCAAGATGACAGGTACTTTATTTCTTCTTTATTCAAAAAAAGAGATTCCCCGTTTACTGCCTTTTTCTGTCAAATGGGATTTGCCGGACTGAACCACGTTCGCCGCCCCTCCCTCTTTCCCTCCTCCTGGCCGCGTCGGGTTCGGGAAAGCACCGAGGCTCCCATGCTGTGACCAATCAGTGCCTCTACTACTCTCGCCGTGATTTAGGGGTCATCCGTGAATAACACTTCACGCTGATGAATGGCTCTTGCCTGCTTTCGGCTCTGATGAGGGGTCTGCCCGCCGCTGATTGCAAACACTAATGAACTTACTGCGCCATTTGAAATTCACACGCACCAACAAAGTGCGGGGGTACGTGCGTGGGAGTCTGTCCTTTTCTGCTACGGGTGGCGGCGAGGCGGCCCTGGGGGAGGGGGCGGGTAATTGCTTTGGACTTAAGTGGAAACACTTCTCTGTGTAATCAAACCTCTAACCTTCTTAGAAAACTACTTTTCTTGATCTTCCGTAGGGTGAGCATTTCAGGTCAGCTGAGTCACCCGAGGAGGTGGGGGTGCAAGACACTGCCAGGAAGACGGATTCCGAGGCAGAAGGGTGTAATTAAGGATTTCCACCCCCGGTAGGCGGCCCGTCCTTTGCGGAGCCTCTGAAAATGACCCGCGCCTTCCTTTCCACAGTGTCCTTTCGTCCGACACCGAAAAGCGCAAATGACCTTTGGACAGGGAAGGGAGGCAGTAAACACTCAGACTTCCTTACCAGCCCCATTCGGCACTGTAGCAGAACAATTGTCTGGCCCCTGGCTTCAAGCACCTAGGCCTCCGCCCAGCATCACCTTGCCAGGAGCGGACCCGGGAGTCCTCCGAAGGCTCCACTCCCCGCTTTTACTACTCTTCCTTCCTCTCCATTCTCCCCTCAGATTAGCAGCCGAACACTGTCCCTGCCTCGATTTTGTTTGCTGTGGGAGGGAAAAAAAGTTTGCTGCTCCTCCCAAGACACTGCCACTTTCTACCCACCGCAGCGCTGGCTCCCGGCTCCCCGCTCCTCAGCCCCCGCCCCCTATCTGCAGGAAAGTCCTCCCCCGGAGCCTCCAAAACTGCTAGAAGTTCCAGAGTTTTGTGGCTCCGAATGGGCGGCTCTGTAGCTCCGAATGGGCGACCTGAGCAGAACCGCTCTCTGGCTCCACGGTCCGTGGGATCCTTCAGGCTCCTTTCGGGTCCGGGACGGGGCGGTGGCAGAGGTGGGGCATGCGCGCTTGGGACTGTCGAGTGCGTGCGGCTCCCCCGTGGGCGCCTGAGCATCTCCCCGCCTTCCCCTGGGACCCGCAGTCCGCCCATGGAGGGCTGAGACCCGGCGACCAGGCCTGCTCCGGCCGCCGCCGACCTGTCCTTGGAAGCGTGGCGGAGACTGGTGCGCTCCCAGCCTCCTCGCGCCACCGTCCACTTTCAGCTTCAGAGCGGAGAATTCCGCCGACCTGTACCTGTACTCGGCCGTTAGGAAGTCCACTTGCATTTTTAACTGCCGTGCAGAACCAGAAACAGATCGAGCACTGGGAGAACACGGACGACGCCTCCTAGGAAAGCCTGAACCTTTATGATAGTTTCTCCAAAGTTTGGGCTAGAAGGGAGGAGAATCTCTAAACCCGAACTCGAACTAGTGTGCCCAGACCCACAGCCCGTGTTCCCGAAGTTGCTAAGTGCCCGAGCGCAGCGCGTTAAGTAGTACACGCACATCTTTGCGGGAAGAATCTAGAGTCACCCTGGGATAGATCCATCTCCTTCTGCCACTGAATTTCACACTTGAAAAAGATAAGGTCATGGGGCGAATTAATGATATCCCCACTCATTCTAAGCATTCTCATTATTTAAAAAAAAAAAAAAAAGCTTGTCAATTATGAAGATATGTCCCAGATATTACATGAAGAGCATGCAGACTACTTGAAATTTGAATCCAGACATGATCGTAAGGAAACTCATAAAGCACTTTTGTGGCCCAGTTCCCACACACACACACAAAAGTATTAGGTCTTTAAAACTTTTATAAATATGTAAGTGAGACTCCCTCCTACTATCTAGGAATACACAATAGAGATGAGACACTGCCCCAATCCTAAAGAGGCCAGAACTGAAGTGCTACATTGTGGGAGTTGGGGGATGCTTCTTTTTTCCTAGAATCCTAATTACAGCTAACGCTGGTAATAAAGGTAGGAAACAATAGAACTCATAAAACTTAGAAATGGCAATAAATCTTGGCTCCTGTCCTCTAGCCCAGTTCCTTCTTACATGAGATTAAAAGTTTTTCAGTATGCAATGCTGAACATTTACACTATGCTTGCAATATAGAAAAAAAAAATGCTCTAGGACTCATTAATACGGCCCTGCGCACTCTATGCCAGGCGTCGCTGGTGGACAAAGCGCGCAGGGGTCCTCCTCTACGTCTGCCTGCGCCTGTAATCCAGGCAGCTTACGTGTGTTAAATTTGGGTCTCTCTCTCTCTGTCTCTCATACAAAGAAGTTCCATCATTTGAGGCCGTTAGGAAAAGCTGATGTTGTGCAGTGCCAAACTACCACACGCTTCCTCCTTCAAATGAATCCCTGGAAAGCAGAGAGGCAGCTCGCTACGTGACCATCATGCTTTTTGCCTCACTGAGCTGTTGTCAAGAGAGGGCGGGGATGGCGGGCAGCTCGCGCCGTGCCCTCCCGCAGCAATAAAAACTGGAGCAAGAGAAGAAATGCAAGACATCGCTGTCTGTTTTGCAAGCCTCTGGCCCCTCTCAGCAAACTCTGCCCGACGCAGCTGGTGACTTTGCGGTGTGAACGCAGCCGGTAGTGCTCGGGATAATGGGACGGAGCTGGCGGCATCGCCCTCCCGTGGGCCCCTCTTGTCACACAGATGCGCAGCTCTCCGAAAGGAAAATGTGGCCCAGCTCCCCTCGCCTAGCCCTACTCTTAGGAACGCATGCCTGGGGCCTTTGCAAGCCTCTAAAAAGTCCTTAGGGAGAAAATAATGGGCGGAACCTCCGGATTCATTTTGGGGAAGGGGAACCAGGCTTTCCCCACTACTGAGGCAAGCCCACCAGCACCCTGCCCTGCCGCTCCGCCGCCTCCCCGTGGGCCAAGTCTCAGCCAAGTGGCGCTGCCCACCTGAAGGTGACACCTGTCCATTTTAGTCAGCATCACATGCGCCTTCCCTTTCTCCCCTTTGGGGGCTGTCCGTTTTCTCCTCCTGTCCTCAAGAGCCAGCTTGGACCTGAAGGGGCCGGGTAGCAGCTGTTTGTGCCTCTCTCCCGTGCAGACTCGACGGTCTCCGCAGCCACTTCTTCCTTTGACACACGAGGCTTTCAGGCGTGCAGACGGGGACCGCCGGGTGAGGCAGGTATTAGGTTCTCCAAGGAGACTTGTGGACATCACTCGAGGTTACCTATTCTTTGGACTTTATTACATCTGCTCTAGCAAACCTGAGGCCTGAGCGGCCTGCCTGCTGGGTTCAAACCCAGTGGCTGCGCCGGCTGCAACCTCTCCCACTCAGGAGACCCTAGGAACGTTGAAGAAGGGGGTAGAAATGAGCAGGGGAGCCAAATCTCAGGTACCTAGACCTTCCAGCTCACCCCTCAGGACGAGGAAAGCCAGTAACCCACATACACCCAAAAGAAGGTTATGTCTCAACTGAGAACAGCAAATAGGTGATGGGCCACTTTAGAACACAGGCTAAAGGCTGGTAGCCACTGAGCAAAACCCAAATTCTATGCACCCGAGGTGTTTGCCTTACACAAATGGCTTCACAGGTAGTAAGCAATTAATCTGCAACAGTGAAACTTAAATTTTACATAGAAGTCTCTCAAGTAGCCTTGAAGATATTATTGGGGGGGGGTTTCCCCCCACTGACAAAAAATAACTTATCCCTTGGCTGTTAGATTGAGGGAACTATAAAACAAGTATTTTAATTCGATCACTGACAAAGTCATAAAATTAAATGACTTTGTAGAGGAAAATATGTTTTCATTATCTTAATTAAAGCAAAATAAGCCTCTCTCAATGTGCATGCATTTTGGAGCCACCGAATGGACTGGTGATGAGACGAAGCAACCTTTAATTGGGACCATGCTTCTCCAGTACATTTGCTTGTATTCCATGGCGTAAACCTGGCCTATGCGTGGCTCCAGCCTTCGGTGAAAAAGCATTTGCATAGCACCACCCAAGGGCTCCCTTGCTTTGGCTGGAGCCTCATAAAAGACCCCAGATTTTGCAAAGCATTTTGAACACCAGCATCTTTGAACATGTGGAACTTTCGGTTTTGGTTTAGCTCCGTGAATGTGTTTAAAACTTGCTACATTATTCCACACTGAAAGTTGGAACCTTTATAATTAAGAGTTATCATGGAGTGCCTTTTAAAATCTGTCATATTTTCTATAAACAACTTTTCAGTGAGAAGCGTATATAGTGTACTCAAGGTAGGCATTAGCTGCTGGCAAGGTTTATGATAAAATAGTGACATTACAGGACAATGTTTTAGTAAAACAACACCCTTTAGATATTTTAGGTTCCAGCTTATATGTTAACTTGTAAATATAGGTTAAAAATAAAGGCATCAAGTGACTGTAATTCAGTATCAGACAAATTGAACATCTTTTTATTTCCTGGAAGTGCCCTGCTCTTTCTCCTCCCTTCGGTGACCTCTTAGTCTGGAATGCCCTGCATCTGGAGCCCTAGAACACAGAGCTTTTAAAGCACCTATTAGTGATACTCTCCTTCCTTGGCAGTGCTTCCACTGTGTTTTCTGCATGTAATAAAGGATGGCACTGTGTTTTGGATAGGTCTTTCCTCATAGCTGAGCACTCTTGGAGTGTAGGGGCTCAACCTTATGCCTCTTTGGACACACAAGCCTAGCCCATGTGCTGGCATATAGGAGCTGCTCAATAAATGTTTGTTGAATGAGTGGATACACGAATAAAATATTTTCATTGTCTTTAGCCCGGCTGACTTTCTTTTTTAAATAGGGGTATGTCATAAATAAAATTTACCTCGAAAACGTATTTAAGTACACTTTTTTCTTCTCTACCAAGTTTTTAATGGGACATCATTTTAAAATTCTGGTCATTACAACGAACCACTTTTGACCTTGGTTGACTTTCCTCAGAAACATAATTTAAAGTAAAGACAAAAACAATGAGAAAAGGCAAAGAGATCAAATTTTGGTTTTCTCTTTTTCAGTAGGATATATTTATTGAAATTTGGAAACAAATTGTAGCAAGCACCTATAACGTGTAGATACTCACGTTTTTATATTAAATATGACATTATTTATAAAACCCTATTGTCTTCCACCTTTCCTTTGGATTTTTAGTGGTAAGAAGTGTAGAGCCTAAGATGACTGCTTTTCATTTCTTCAAGACAAGGGTTCAGCTGGTATTGGGGAAACAATCTCTGTTTGTTCCTGTCTGCTCAGGAGGACTGTTTCTAATTGATCTGGCATGGAATTTAGTTGGAGATGTGTATGTTGCAACTGAAGCGCAGAGCCTGTGTGCTTTGTAAAGTGATAACCATATGGGCCTTATTGGAAACATTTGAGGATTTTCGACATTAACCTGGGTTAAATTGAGCTATAAATTCAACTCAAATGTATATGTCCTGACAAATTCATCATCACTTTGGATAGATTCAATCCATGCTCCCCTCAGATTAATAAAGATGATGACCGCTTATCACAAATGCAAAGATTCGTTGTGATAAAGTACCGTAATGTTGTACTTCGCACTGTTTAAATGCAAATTGCCCATATTAAGCAGACATTTTCTACTGTTATCACTTTCAGTAGAATGGAAATGTTTAAAAATGATCTCTGGGTAAAAAAGAGGATATATAGTCAAATCTATTTCCTCTTACACCATTTTCAAGTGCACTTTGCTATCATCATGAAGATTTAATTAAGCAAGCTCAGCTAAGCTAAAAAAGCAAAAAGCCTGAAAGTTACTACTTATAGAAACATATTCAGGACTTATACAAAATAATTTATTTACTATTCTTCATTTAGGGATTGGAGCAACCACTGAAGGTTAAAAATACAACAGAATTCTATAGCTCCTTTCCCCTATTTCTGAATATCAAATTTAGAGCTTACACTTTGTTACAGATAATAGTACTAAGTTATGGATGTTGATGGTTCTTCTCTTGCAGCTTTAAATTGCCTTGAAAAAGATACAGTTTCTTTAATTAAAAAAACTGCACAGAACTAATCCCTCTAGCTGAAAAAAGAAAAGTTTTAAGCAATCTCTTTCTGCTCCGAGAGAGAAAGGCAGACAATACCATAACAGATCAGAAACATAAGCTATAGTGTGCAGCCAGGAGCACAGCAGGGAACTGAATACTGCTCCGACTGTGTCATTTTTTAATCCCCCATCCCAGTTTTCCCCGTCTGACCTCATGCTGAGATGAAGTTATCACAGAAGACAGCTTTACTCTCACCAATGAATCCAACCCTGGATCTGTATTATCCTTAGCAGATCAAAACACCGCTTTCATCAAATAGCATTATCTGCATAAAAGGCATGCAATTGCCCAATAATTTCACCCAAACTATGCTATTCATTTAAAGGACAAGAAGAGAAATGTAATTCATTCCTTTTGGGGGGTGGTAGAGAAGAGTGAGACTTGGGGAGAGGCAGAGGCTGGAAAAGCTAACTTACCCCTTCACTCATGGGAACTTTTCTGTTTTTAACACAAAATCCCAAGAAGGGGTCCATTTAAAAGTCCCCCTACTCCTGCGCTTTAAGATTAATTGTTGGAGCAATTTGGTGCAGTTTGAGTGACAAAAGTGTAAGTTGTGTAGAAAACTGGCAGTGAGAAATTACAAAGCTTGCTGATATCATTAGCCATGCTTCCATGAACCCCAATAAAAACATCATATCCAGTAAAATTGGAGAAGCATAAGAATTAGCTGGACAACTGGATGAAGTTTAACACAACGTTGTATTGGGCGGGGGGGATCCTGACTGGAGATCTTTCTGTACATTATGAGAAGTTTGAATCCTTACAGTGGGAAGACAAAAGACATATTCCACAATTCTGAGTTGACACTTTGAAAAATATTTAAGAAATCTTAGGAGTCAAGACTAGCGCTTTGTTAAAATTTAGAAAATACTTGAGCCTCTTTCAGAATGCCTTTTTCATCTTATGTTGAAACAGTGTTCTCATTTGCGTTGTAGATTGTATAAGCTGTTATAATGGGCTTCTCTTTAATGGATCCTAGCTCCTTATTGCATGCCATCCGTTGTTTTGCTCAAGGTATGGTGATAGGTTAGAGCAATCAGCTACAACCATTTGTGTCAAGTAAATGGAATTACTAAGAAGTACTAAAACTCCCACGTGAGTATGGGTGACCTATTAGGTATATGTTAACATCCTTATCATATGTTTTACTCACCATAATTTCAATGATTTTGCGTGAAAATGTAAATCTTCCACTCAGTGCTTTCAGAACTCACTATGTAAACTGACCCTGCAAGAAATTCAATTTAATCTCTACCCTTCCATCACCCAGACAACATCTATCCACAAAAATGTATAGGACAAAGAATCAGAACTGCTTGAAAAAGAACAACATTAACATGCTTCAAATCAGAGGCAAGGAACACTCCTGGAAATTCATGGGGCAAGTGACGGGGCAAGAATTTTTCCCTTGAAAGAAACTGGTTCTAGAAGAAAGTAATTGTAGCCCTATTATTTGCTATCATTGCCACTTTAATTACATGTAGGTATGCCCTAAAACATTTCAATGCAATTAATAAACAGGTGTTTGTTTTTTTTTCCATACCAGCTTTCCAAAACTACAACTTGATACTGAAGTGCCCTGAGACTAAGAGTCTATGTAGATATATGGTCTGCTCCGTACTAAAGCTCCAACCGATGTTTCCAAAATACAGCTTCATGACATACAAATTATCCGAAATTTAATGTGATTAAGCATTAAACTGTGGTATTTCCTTGAATTTAATGACAGTGCTATTTTCATGTCAAACTTGATTACAAGAACCAGCTTTCAGAGCAAACTGTTTAAAATCCCAAATCATTAACAGATCATTTAGGGTTCAGTCTCACAAAACTTCTTGTCTGTGAACTATCAACTAAAGATATGTAAGCAGAGAGGTGAGTTTCACATTTTGCTTGCGTATGTGTTGGTGGGGAGAGACTGAATCTACAAGTCACATTTCTGTCTGTTAATGCCAGGAGAGGAAAGATGTTTACATCATCAATACCACTGCCACTCTTAACAACATACTTACGATGAAGTTCATGCTCATAGCCTATTTTCTCAAAGCCTATCATGGACCATTATACCCATTTGAAATGGACATAGACAAACAACTTCCTTAAGACTTTAGAAATTTAAAATACAACATAAGATTTTGATATTTTATTGCCTCTTTACTTTCATTTCAAGTCTGTATTCAACTCATAGCTGATTTTTCTAAGAGACTAAACCTGGGTCATCCATAAATCCTGATGTCAGAAGTACACGAGGCCACAGTTGCATTAATTACCTCAGTCTGGAAGCCTAAACAGTCATCTTCATGTGTCATGGAATTCTTTGCTTAAAGATGACAGCAGAAACACCACTACTCTTATGGTACAAACGTCCCAAGTGAGGCAAAGAAAGATATTTCTAACAACATTCTAGGTAAAGCTATCCGCTATCCTCTTGCCTAAAACTGTGGATCATTTTTGGATTTTTTTTTTTTTTTTTTTTTTTTTGAGATGGAGTCTCGCCCTGTCACTAGGCTGGAGTGCAGTGGTGTGATCTCAGCTCACTGCAGCGTCCGCCTCCCGGGTTCAAGCGATTCTCCTACCACAGTCTCCCGAGTAGCTGGGACTACAGGTGTGCATCACCACACCCAGCTAATTTTTGTATTTTTAGTAGAGATGGGGTTTCACCATGTTGGCCAGGATGGTCTCAATCTCCTTGTGATCCACCCTCCTCGGCCTCCCAAAGTGCTGGGATTACAGGTGTGAGCCACCACGCCTGGTCAAACTTTGGTTCATTTTTGGTGCTTAAGACAGCAAAGTTTGGTTTGCTCTGTGGTGTGATGCATTTCTAAGAAAAGAGAGTTGTGGAATAAAGCCATGAAATATTAAAGGAGTCATATTGAAATACAGCAAGCTCCTACGGGCCATATGATCTGATTTTTAGTTTACCTGATGAAGATGTAGCTCTGGCTTTGTTTGCTTCGGTGAAAAACGTAAGAAGCCAGGCATTTCTAGAGCAGACTGGGAGAAAGAAGAATCTAGCCTGGGCAGAGAAGCATCCACATTTCTTTCTGTGTTTACCTAACACTTCTTTCTTAGCCATATACTCCAAGTCCAGCACTTTTAATCCACAAAATCTATGAAAGACCAGGATTTACCTTCCCCTCTTTTATCCTTGGATAAGATATCTAGGAGGAAAAAAAAAGTAGGCCATGAGAAGATTATAAGCTAAGAGTCTATAAAGAGGGAGGAAATTGGCAGTGAGAGAATCTGAGTTAGGGGAAAGAGAAGGGAGAACAAGCTTAAACTGAAGATAAACTAAGAGGATACTGCAAGGAAGAGAGGGTGCATGTGAGATTCCTAGCTTAGAGTCCTGGCTTAATGGAGCTCTGCATTTATCTTTAGTCTCTATTTACACTGATCAGTGAGTACTAGAATCTTGCCTCAAGAGTTTACAGTGTTACTTAGAAACTAGATTTAAATCAGGCCATGGTACAGGCAATATTTATTTTTAAACTTATTAGAAATCAACCTTTACTACATTTTGGAATAATGTTGCTAATAAAGAGGTTCTTTATTGAAATTTGAAGATTATCTTGATGACAAATAGGCTGTAACTATCTATGGTAGCCCTGGACCAATAATTTTCTAATTGTTGCCTTTAGACCCCCCCTATAATCAGAATCACCTGAGGGTTCTTGAGAAAAGATACATTCCTGGGCCCTGTTTCAGCTGTAGGGAATCAGAATCCCCAAGGATAGAACCAGTAAATTAGCATTTTAAACAACTCTTCCAGAACATTCTTACTCAAAGGGAAGTTTGAGAAATATTGCCCTGGGTTAAATATTTTTCATAATGTAAATATATATTTCAGTTTTAACATTTCCCTATTAAAAAGAAGTTGTTGCAAATAACTATAGTGGAATTATTTTCAGGAGTGACACATTCCCACTTAAGAAAGAAATCAAAATTCACAAAATGAAAAGGGTGAGAGTATCTGCCAGGAGAAATTCCAGCTGAAGATTCAGTGACACTTCAAAATTCAATTTTGGATTATATTTTCTAAGAGTCATAAACTGAGATGGCATTTTCTATGTATATTAATACTTGGAACACTGTATACAAATTTTTGCTGGCTATCTTGTTTAATATTTTATATATGATTCTAAAATTATATAAATTTTGGGATGAACCTTTAAATATGTATTAGTTCTATTTATTATCAGAAATTAAAGAGTGCTGTTTGTGAAGTGGAATAGAAACTAACTCAACTTGTGTAACCTTTAATAGAAATCCCAAATAAATATATCAAAAAAAATTAAGAGCTTTATCTGGAAGCCAGGCATTTACAGGTCAGCATCCCATGCTATTTCTAGGATGGTTTTCATAAGCATTGCTCATGCTGAAAGCCCTTACATTTTTAACATAAAGCATTATCACTACCCTGCCATCTTCACTTCCTTCTTTTGCCATTACTTGTCTCTGAAGGATGTGACTTTTAACAAAGTACTATGATTACACTTAAGGATGCGACCCTATTTTCTCTTATGTTGCAGATTTAAAGTCCTTATTATAAGTAGTGGGAAAAGCATAAAACAAGTCTTTCTTTTATGTTGTCTTGACTACTGCAATTACCTGGTCTGCATCCTATTTTCCCTCCTCCTCCTGACCCGCCTGGCCTACATGCATGTTTTCTTGCAGACAACGTGCCCACCACATAACACACATTGTCTCATGGAGTCCTCATAACAACGTCAAAAGTCGTTACTATTATTTTCCTCATTTTAAAGATCATACATTGAAAAGTGAGTAATTTGTCCAATGTAAGTAGAAAAGCGAGGATTAATTAATCTTTTTCCAGAACCCAAACACTAAGAATGACACATGTTTCTAGGAGGAATAGAACCTGCTCTGATCATGTTAGTTACACACATATAAAATCATACACACACACAGAACTATGAACTAGAGTTTAATGAAAGGGCAATGCCTCTTAAGAACACATATACACCCCAATGTGAATTCCACAAAGAAAATACTTTATTGCTTGAGTCTGCTTTTGAGAAAAGTCATTTTATAATATGAAAAAATTGAACCTGACAAAACTTTAGGTCCTGTTCCACAGCAATTTTGCTCATCTTCCTTTGTTTTATATGCTGTACAGATTTACAATAAAATTGTTCCTAATATAACACTTTTTTTTTTTTTTTTTGAGACAGATTCTCGCTCTGTCACCCAGGCTGGAGTGCAGTGGTGTGATCTCAGCTCACTGCAACCTCCACCCCCCAGGTTCAAGCAATTCTATGCCTCAGCCTCCCGAGTGGCTGGGATTACAGGCACTCACCGCCAGATCTGGCGAATTTTTTTTTTTTTTCAGTAGAGACGTGGTTTCACCATGTTGGCTAGGCTGGTCTTGAACTCTTGACCTTGTGATCCACCCGCCTCATCCTCTCAAAGTGCTGGTATTACAGGCGTGAGCCACCGCGGCTGGCCTATAATGCATTTTATAATTCCTTTATCAATTTCTCTAAATAACATTATATGCAACCCTCAGCACATATTTTTGAATGATGGTTGAAGGCTAGACTTACAGAAGATTTCAGCTCCAGAAAGATAGTTCCCTCCTCCATTATTAATCTATTCAGGATAAAGTAAAATCACTGTATTAAGGACTGAGCACAGTTTGGGTGTGATAAACATTTGTCTGATAAAAAATTTCCAGGAAGGCTGTAGCTGCTCCAATGTTTAGCTTGTAGAAGCTGGTACCCCTCTTTGAATGATCAGGGAAGTTAAACAAGGTGAACTGTAAGTTTGTTGCTATTTGAAATCACAAATCATTGAAAAACTGTCCACTAGAACACCTTAGGGAGTGAATGGCAGATAATAATGGTAGGCCGGGCGCGGTGGCTCAAGCCTGTAATCCCAGCACGTTGGGAGGCCGAGACGGGTGGATCACGAGGTCAGGAGATCGAGACCATCCTGGTCTACACGGTGAAACCCCGTCTCTACTAAAAAATACAAAAAACTAGCCGGGCGAGATGGCGGGCGCCTGTAGTCCCAGCTACTCGGGAGGCTGAGGCAGGAGAATGGCGTAAACCCAGGAGGCGGAGCTTGCAGTGAGCCGAGATCGCGCCACTGCACTCCAGCCTGGGCTGCAGAGCGAGACTCCATCTCAAAAAAAAAAAAAAAAAAAAAAAAATGGTTTGTGTGTGGTTGCAAAACAATAATGAACCTGTCTAATCAATTGTTCTGAATAGCAATAGATCACAGTGGAAGGAAAAATACACATCCTTATTGAACCCTTGTGCATTCTGTTACATTTCATTCTTGTGACTTTTGAATGGTTTCCTTTCATACTTAATCAGGCAGTGACAGATTAACCCTAAAATGGTTACCCATAACTCTTCTTAAAGGCAGAATTTAATATAAATAACTGAAACCAGAGCAGAAAGTAAACCCAGTATCTTTGCCTTTTTATGGATATGATATATTCATGATAAAACGCTAATATCAAATCTAAAATGAACATAAAATAAATCAATGCTAATCATGGGTGAGGTTTTTTTCTTTAACAAAATATTTAGTAAAATAACAAATTCATAATCATAAACAGAAAGAAAAATGAACTATGACCTGAAGCCATTTTATCCATTTAGATATATCTTCTAACAGATGCATAGTAGTGTGGCCAAACATATTTTGCCGTGATCTGCAATGACTGATAAACTATTAAATGATTGATTGTACTGGGCACATTAATTTTACATGTATGGACATGCCATATGTTCAGGGTTAAATTGTAGAAAGCAGTCTCTTCGTTCTGCACATCCCAACTTCCCCCACTACATTTAGAGTTTATACAGTGTTTACGTTAACATAGTTTATATAAGAGAGGTCTATTGAAATAATTAGTTTAGATTCACTTATGCAGATGACCTGGCCAAAAACGCACTTGAAATACCAAGGGTCGCCATTATCACCAACAAACTGAACTGTTATCAAATAAGAATTTCATTTCATCCTGGGGTTAAATCTGCCACACAAGAAGTAATAGTCCTCTATCAGCTTCTCTTAAGATATTAAGAGAATCAAATGAGACAGAATGTTTAAACTTTACAGAGTTAGAGTTTATTAATACGTCTCATTTATCTAACCAATTATTTTCTTCTAGTTCAGCTTATGTAGGAAAAATTCAAAATAAATATAATGTAATTTGTGTGAAATGATGCTACAATCTTTCAGCTTTGTCTTAAACATTTTATCTAATACCAACTGTCCAGATCCAAAGATGAAAAAAAGAAAGCCTACAGGATTTATAATTTTTTTTTCTTTTTGTGGTAATATGTTATGTTGAGCCATTCCAGCTCATTCAACAACTACTTCTTTTACTTGGTAATGAAAATGTGCACACTGACTGAGGGAAATGTCTCCGACCAGTGAAGTAGATACCTCCGAAAGTGGCCTACATGGGGTTTGATGTGAAGCCTTAATTTATTGCACTGTCACTTTAACACATAGTACAATGGTTTTCGTGACTGTTAATAATGTATTACTAAGTATTAATCAGCGATAAAAAGAAATGTGATTTGTATGGATGTAAGTTTGATCCATTTATCTTACTAGTATTGATCTGCTATGAGTTTTCTTTTTAGATATCAGATTTTGGTGAGAATCCCACTAATGGAATTTTTGCCACATTTACCTAGAAAAATTACTTTGCAGTATAGTATTTTAATTCAGTAAAACGTTTATTTAGAAATGTCATAATTTCTTTAACTCTATAACTAAATTGTCTCTAAATATAAAATCTAGATTTAAATTAAATTGCACATTATTTTTGTAGTTATGATATCTGAGACTACCCTCTCTCTGAAGTGTATTTTTAAAAAGAGTTGGCTTTGCCTAGATTTAGATAAAATATCGCAATCTAATTTGGAGTGGTAAACTATTCTGACGTTTTAACTTCCTTGCAATTTTACGACTACGTTAGAAACTTTACATTAAGAACAATAGTAGCCAACTCAGTATAGATTTGTATACTGTATTTGGAGATACCCTCACATATGCTTATCTATTTGTGTATCTATGTGTGTATGCATGTGTCTGTGTATCTAGATCTCTTTCTCCTACTATAGTGTTATAGTTTTAAGCTAATTGTCTCTTGGGTGCATATAATCTTAAGGAAGACGCTTTTAAAACACTGCAGTTGAACATTGACCTTCTTTTTCTTAATTTATTATTTACCTAATGCATACTTTTACCTATAAAAGAATCAGTGTAAGATGGAAAACTTTTAATTTGATTACTTATACATCAATTGCCAAAAGGCTTATTTCAGCAACATAAAGTACAGCACTAACCTTCTTGTGGAATCCACTCTTTGATTATCCTTTCCTCATTACCTATCCTTTGACACCTAAAGTTTTTAATTTCTGTTTTTTTTTAATGGGTGATCTATTATATTCTTTCAAAGAAGGTGGTTCTGCTGATATGTTTGCTAATTTCAGTTACTATGCTTTGTAACATTTTGATCATACATAATACTACACCTTCTAAATTTTTTATTCTTCTTCATTCAGGAAACAGGAATTCTGAAGAGTAAATTCTGATTCATATTTGACAACACAGATTTGTGATACTCAAAAAAATACCACATTTCTCATATTTTCCTTCTCCTTGTATTATATATTATGAAATATAAATAAATTGCCATGTGTATTATAAATATTCTAAGCTAAATATCTGTAGGTATTCATTCAAATCATTTATACTTAACACAATTTATCTACTGCTGACTGCTGTTTGTGACTATGTGCATTAGCAACATTTTTTCACATGATATTTATTGTGTGAATTTAAAACGATTTAATAGTCATATACTTTGCACAGTGCTAGCTGTCTGTTACTTCAGGATGTAACCCTATTCCCACCTTTTTCCATGCTTTGTTGCCATCGATCTTTCTGGGTGGCCTCAAATTAAGGCACTTTCTTTCCTCATGACCTGCTTTCATTTTTTTTGGAATGTGAATAATTTTGATGACAGAATTAATTTGAGTGTGAAATATGAGAGAAAAATGTCTATTACATTTTGCTCAAATTAATTGTTGATTTTGTGAAACTGGATAGTAATAACAAACCAACTTCTGTAATGCCAAATCAAAGGTAGTTTCTGAAATTGATTTTTTTAGTTATATAAAGATTTAATACAGTGCCAGGGATGAAGTGAAAAGTAACAATGATTACTTATTTGATGATAAATTTAGGAGAAAATATTCAATTCCAGTTATATGTTTTAAAGGAGGATTTCCAAAATTCTCAAATTTACTAACTTCATTCTTAGTGTTATACCACAGGATGATGTGTCATTTTAGAGACACGAAAAAAAGAACAGTAAGTTAATAATGAATTGTTCACTTTAAAGAAAACTCAAATCTTAATAGGGAAAAAGGAACAATAGAAGGGCTAGTTAAAATCGTTGAAAAGAGACAAATACAGGCCAGGCACTGGTGGCTCATGCCTGTAATCCCAGCATCAATGGCTCACGTTTGTAATCCCAGCACTTTGGGAAGCTATAGTAGGAGGATCGCTTGAGTGCAGGAGTTCAAGACCAATCTAGGCAACATAGCAAGACCCATCTCTTAAAAAAGTAAAAACTAATAAAAGAAAGAAACAAGTACAAAACTCAAATTTTATTAATAGTTCATATGCTAATAGCATAACTACAAGATGATACTTAAAAAAAATGCCTACATAGAAAAAAAAGGATAAGGTAACATCCATGACAATTGGAAAATGGATTACCGTATAAAATAGGGTTTCTGCATTTTTCCACATATTTTACATAAAATATTTTATCCTTTTGACCAAAACAAAAAAAAGTAAAACATCATTAATAATATTATTTGGTTATGTGAACCAATGAACTATATTATAAAGCATTACTATAATACTAAACAAATCTATTAAACTTCCTATAAAGAAATTAATTTTTTCACCTAAAGCAAATATTCATTTAATAACTTTTGATTTATTTATTATACATATCCTGCTGAACTTATATTTAATTCCCTTAATGTCCAAATTTGGTCACAGTAAAATATACTTTAGCAAAAGAAAATTGACAAAGGGAAACAAGAACATTATGATTTTTTTCATCCCAAGTTTATATACTTTTCTGAATGTCCTAGTTTGCATGCTATATAGACTATATATTATTTAAAACAAAATTGCAAAACATTGCTTGCTTGATAACTCCATTTTGAAAGAGTCTTTCAGTAAACTTTGTTCTGCTCCAAGAGAACAGAGCTCCTTTTAAAATGCAGCAAATAGTTTCAGCATGATCTTTTCCTTTATGTTTTATTTAAAATGTTAATGGAGTAAATCCACAATTCACATAATTTATTTTGAAATACTTTTGTTCAGAATAATGCATCGTAAGAACCGTGATATATAGGCAAGTTCCCTTAAAGAACATACATCAATTCAGTTCCCTTTTGAAGCATATTGCAAATGCCCTCTAACAGGGCACAGCAACATTACATAAATCATCTTATATGAAAAATTAACATGACATCAAATATTTATAAATATTAATGTGTATGTTAATATAACTAAAGCTGTAACAAACAATCATAACCTTGCCAAGTTTCCTAGGACAGGCGCTGCTGATAATGATATCCATTATCTCTGGAGGAACGCACAATTATGAAAGTTATACACAGGATGCTATGTTTTTAGCTGCTTTTAAATTTACCCATTAGATGTCTACCTTACATATAATATTAACCCTTTGCACACACATTCTTAAGAAATGTATAAGGCAGCTCATGTGGATAAATATTTTAAAATCATTTTATTTAATCATTTACGTGGAAAGTCCCTATATTTTAACATAACTTTATGCATAATTGCAGGATATGATGTCCTACAGAAAACTCACTTGGGGTTGATCTCATTAACCTGTGTTAAATACCACATATGCATTTATACGTATGCATGCTACACCTTAAGAAAGCCGCACTTTGCAAAGGTAGATTGTTGATTTGTGGCCATGCAATGTGATGTACTATGCTAGCTCCAGTCCCTCAGGAAAGTCTGTGTTGAGGATGGGGTGGGGATGGGAAGTTCTTGGGCTTACCTGGGCTAGTAAGGTCAAGTCCATAGTTAAAATTTTTGGTGACTCACAGACCATAGGCATAGTCAGCCAGGCAAAGTTTTGCTAGGAGTTCTTTTTTCAGTTCAGCTCTTTTTGTGGGTAGGGTGAGTCAATGGATAGTGTAGCAATGTGATTCAGACAGGAGAAAAGCACCACTATTTTATACATGTGCATATGGGGCAGGCTTAGGCAAGACTGACTCAGAGTCCAACAGGTTTTCATAGACACAGCAAGATCATGTTAGAGGCCAAACATACTTCTGGATTGAAGATGTTTTGCTTCAACAAAAGAGAGTTCTTCAGTAAGCAGCATCTGAATCCACCTGTCTAAATCTGCGCCCAAGCCAGAGCATTCTTCATTTTAAAGCACCTAACTTCTATTTTCAGCCTGACTCCTCGATGTTACAAAGAGACTATTATTTTGTGGAAATAGACTCTGATGAGAGTGCGCTCTGCATCTCTTACAGGTGGAAATGGGTTTAGCCCTAGGTGTGGTGGAGAAGCGTGATCTTGTTTTCACGTTACAGTTTTTTTGTACATCTCTGGGATCTACGATTGACTTTGGGGCATTTTGACTATGGATAATAATGCTGATTCAACCTACTTACTCTCTGAAAAACTAAATATGGAATGAGTCATGTCTCAAGTGGTCAGAAAATGCCACTCAAAAATATCTTCCAATTAGAGATTCATTTTATTGCAGATATGTAAAAATAATATGGACTTTAGGTGGGATGTTCAGCCTGATACACATTTTAGTACTAATTGTTTTAATCAGATAAGAGAGAAATACTTATCTGGTATCATTTTTTAAGTGGGTCAGAATTTTGAATTGGAGGCAAAGAAAAAGGGTGAATTAGAGTAGACATTCCTTTGTTACTTGTTAATTTAAATATGTATTTTAGACATACGCTTTCAAATTCCCCAAATTGCACTGTCATATTTTGCTATCAGCAATTTTATGCTCTGTATTTTCATTTATTTTTGACCCCTATGGACTCATTCCCAACATCCCCAGCATGTAGTTATTACTTCTATCTTTAAAGTAAAAAAAGGCAAGGAAGGGGGGCTTTTTCTTGATTTCCCTGTCAGCTACTCCCTCTTTTTTGTTTTATTTTATTTTACTTTATTTATTTACTCTTTTTTAGGAAAACTCCTTGAAGGGCTTGCCTATGCTGGATGTTTCTAAATGTTCTACTCTCATCTTCTTTAAATCCAATGAAAGTTTTATCATCACCATTCCACAGAAACCAGTTTTGTCAAGATGGCCCAAGATCTCCATGCTGCTAAATCCCAAGGTCAATTTTAAGCCTTCATTTTACAGTGGCATTCCCCCTTATCCACAGGGAATAAGTTTCAAGACCCCAGTAGATGCCTGAAACTGGGATTATTACCAAATCCTATGAATCCTATGTTAAAGGAAGCACTTTGTGGTTTCTCTTTGGCAGATCTGAATTGCTAGCCTGACTACTTGCACACTTGGGGGCCATCAGTAAGCAAAATAAGGGTGACTTGAACACAAGCACTGCAATACCATAACAGTTGATCTGATAACCGAGACGGAAGGGGTGAGTAGCATAGACAGTGTGGACAATGGGAAGATTCACCACCCCAGCTGGACAGTGAGATTTCATCCCACTACTCAGACCAGCATGCCATTTAAAACTCATGAGTTGTTTATTTCTGGAACTTTCTATTTAATATATTCAGACTGTAGTTGACTGCAGTTGAACTGAAACATCAGGAAGTGAAACTGCAAAAAAGTGGGAGGGGACTTATTGTACTTGAATCCATCAGGTCACAGCTTCTCACTTCCTCCGCCTGCACACTTTCCTTCATTTGGCTTTCCAGACACCGTTCTCTCCTGATTTTTCTACTTCACTGGCCACTCCTTTTCAGCCTCGTTCACTGATTCTTATTCCCACAGTTTTAGTGTTGCCCCAGGGCTCAGCCTTTGTTCTTTCTTAATCTTTCTAGACTCACTCCCTTGGTGAACAACACTCTAGTCTCGTGGCTTTAAGTGCAGGTTATATGCTGACATCTCCTATACTTACATTTCCAGTTCAGATCTCTCTTTCTCTTCTTAACTTCAGATTCACATATGAAATTATCTACTCAACTTTTCCACTTGATTGTCTAAATGGGTAGTTTCAGCAGGGTGCTGTGGCTTATGCCTGTAATCCCAGCACTTTGGGAGGCCAAGGCGGGTGGCTCACCTGAGGTAAAGAGTTCGAGACCAGCCTGACCAATATGGTGAAACCCCATCTCTACTGAAAATACAAAAATTAGCTGGGCATGGTGGCGTGCACCTGTAGTCCCAGCTACTTGGGAGGCTGAGGTGGGAGAATTGTTCGAACCCAGGAGGTGGAGGTTGCAGCGTGCCAAGATTGCGCCATTACACTCCAGCTGGATGACAGAGCAAGACTCCGTCTCAAAATAAATAAATAAATAAATAAAAATAATAAATACATAAATAAATGGGTAGTTTCAAATAAAAACTCTTGAACTCTAAAACTAACTCCTTCTGCAGTCTTTCCCATCTCAGTCAATGGCAGCGCCAACACTTCAAGTTATTCCAGACAAAACCCTTGGTGATCTTATTTGACTCCCCTATGCTGTCACTCTTCTCCTCTAATTAATCAGGAAATATAGGTGTACTTGTTTTATTGTTCTTTGCAGAAATTGCATATTTACAAATTGAAGGTTTGTGGTAACCCTAAGTTGAGCAAGTCTAATGGCACCATTTTTCCAGCAGCGTGTACTCACTTCATGTCTCTGTGTCACAGTTTGGTAATTATAGCAACATTTCACATTTTTCATGATTATTATATCTGTTATGGTGATCTGTGATCTTTGATGTTACTATTGTAATTGTTTTGGGGTGCCATGAGCCATGCCTGTATAAGACTGCACACTTCATCAATAAATGTTGTGTGTTCTGATTACTCCACTGATTGGCTGCTTCCCCATCTCTCTCCCTCTCCTCAGGCCCATCTAGTCCCTGAGACACAAGAATATTGTCTTTAGGCTAGTTATTAACCCTGCAATGGTCTCTAAGTGTTCGAGCAAAAGGAAGAGTTGCACATCTCTCACTTACATCAAAAGCTAGAAATGATTAAGCTTAGTGAGGAAGGCAGGTACAAAGCAAAATCAGTCAAAAGCTAAGTCTCTTGTGCCAAAGTTAGTCAAGTTAAGAATAAAAAGGAAAAGTTCTTAAAGGAAATAAAAAATGCTACTCCAGTGAAAACTCATGAATAATAAAAAAGTGAAACAGCTTCCCTGCTGATAAGGAGAATGTTGTAGTGGTCTGGATAGGAAAAAACAAAAACAAACAACAACAACAAAAAAAGACCAGCCACAAAATTCCCTTAAGCCAAAGCCTAGTCCAGAGCAAGGCCATACATTTCTTCAATTCGAAGAAGGCTGAGAGAGACGAGGAAGTTGCAGAAGAAAAATGTGAAGCTAGCAGAGGTTGGTTCAAGAAGCTGGTTTAAGGAAAGAAACCACTTCCATGACATAGAAGTACAAGGGGAAGCAGCAAGTGCTGATGGAGAAGCTACAACAGGTTATCCAGAAGGTCTAGCTGAGGTCATTGATGAAGACTACACTAAACAATAGATTTTCAATGTAGATGAAAACAGCTGTGCATGGGAAGATGATGCCACCTCGGACTTTCATAGCCAGAGAGAATTCAGTGCCTGGCTTTGAAGCTTCAGAGGACAGGCTGACTCTCTTCTAAGGAGCTAATGCAGCTAATTACTTGAAGTTTTTCATTCATTTATCATTCCAAAATTCCTAAGGCCCTTAACATTATGCTAAATTTACTCTGCCTGTGTTCTGTAAAAGGAATAAAACCTGGATGACAGCACATCTGTTTACACCATGGTTTATTGGAAATTGTAAGACCACTGTTGAGACCTACTGCTCAGAAAAAATGATGCCTTTCCAAATATGACCATTCACTGATAACATACCTGGTCACCCAAGAGCTCTGAGGGAGATGCACAAGAGATAAATGTTTTTATCATGCCTGCTAAGCCACATCCATTCTGCAGTCCATCAGTGAAGGAGTAATTTCAACTTTCAAGTCTTATTATTTAAGAAATACATTTTGCAAGACTGTCACTGCCATAGATTGTGATTCCTCTGATGGATCTGGATGAAGTCAATTGAAAACCTTCTAGAAAAACTTCGCCATTCTAGATCCTATTAAGAACATTTGGGAGGAGGTCAACATTAACAGGAGTTTGAAAGAAGTTGATTCCAACCCTTATGGATGACTTCGAGCATTTCAAGACTTCAGTGGAGCAAGTCACTGCAGACGTAGTAGAAATTAAAGAGAAATAGAAGTGGAGGCTGAAGATGAGACTGCATTGCTGCAATCTCATCATCAAACTTGAACAGATAAGGAGTTGCTTCTTATGGAAGAGCAAAGAAAGTCGTTTCTTGAGAGGAAATTTACTCCTGGTGAAGATGTTGTGAACATTGTCAAAATGACAATAAAGGGTTTACAATATTCCACACACTTAGTTGATAAAGCAGTGGAAAGGTTTGAGAGGATTGTCTCCAATTTTGAAAGAAGCTCTACTGTAGGTAAAATGCTATCAAATAGCATCACACACTATGGAGAAATCTCTTGTGAAAGGAAGAAGTAATCAATGGGGCAACTTCACTGTTGTCTTATTTTAATACATTGCCACAATCACCCCAACCTTCTGCACCTACCACCCTGGTTAGTCAGTAACCATGAACATTGAGGCAAGACTCTCCACCAACAAAAATATTATGACTTGCTAAAGTCTCAAATGATCTTTAGAATTTTTAGCAATAAAATTAAAAAATTAAGGTATGTACATTGTTTTTTAGACATAATGCTATTAAACATTTAATAGTATAGTGTAGACATAACTTTTATATGCACTGGGAGACCAAAAGAAACTATGTGACTCACGTTATTGTGATATTAGCTTTATTGCAGTGGGCTTTATTGAAGTGGTCTTTAGCTGTACATTAAACGCATATCCAGAATCTAACCTAGTATTACCACTTCCATAATTATTATCCTTAGCCACCATCATTTTTTTGCCTATGTTATTGCAATAGCCCAACTACTCTCATTATATCTACACCTGCCTCCTTATTATCTATATTCTCAATCCAGAAGCCAGAGTGCACCTTTTAAAATGTGAGTCAGAGGCCAGGCGGGTTGGCTTATGTCTGTAATCCCAGCACTTTGGGATGCCGAGGTGAGTGGATCACTTGAGGTCAGTAGTTCGAGACCAGCCTGGCCAACATGGTGAAACCCTGTCTATTAAAAATACAAAAGTTAGCCAGGTGTGGTGGTGGGTGCCTGTAATCCCACCTACTCAGCAGGCTGAGCCAGGGTAATCACTTGAACCCGGAGGGTGGAGGTTGCAGTGAACTGAGATCATGCCACTGCACTCCAGCCTGGGCAACAGTGCGAGACTCCATCTCAAAAAAAAAAAATTAAATAAAAATAAAATGTAAGTCAGAGCATGGCATGCCTTTGATCAAAATCCTGCAATGCATATACAAGTCAGTCAGAGCGAAAGCCATGGTCCTATAATATCTTACTAGGTCTTGCATGATCTGATCCTCTGTTACCCCTTTGACCTCAACTTCTAGAACCTTCCTCCATTTTTATTACACTCCAGGAATCCTGGTCTGCTTGCTCTCCCTTGAACACATCAGGCATACTTGGTACCGGACACTGGCTATTCACTTGCTCAGAACAGTTTTCATGCACTCCCTCACTTCTTTTTATGACTTCCTTGAAGTCTTTATTCAAATTTCCTTTTCTCAAGGAAGTTTCATTTGACTACCCTTTTTAAAATTGCAAATGACCCTTCTTCCAACCACCAGTACTGATCCCACACACCCTGCTTTGTCGCAAATATATTTTCATAGCTCTTATTACTTTATAACATTCTAGATTATTTACCTATTTGTTACATATATGTATACATGCACCCATACATATATACATACATACAAATACATGTGTATATACACACACCTTGTTTATATACACAACACACATATATGTGTATCTACATATGTGTAGTTGTGCATCGCATGGCAGAGATACATTCTGAGAAATGCCTCCTTAGGTCATTTCATCATTGTGTAAACATCACAGAGTGCAATTAGACAAACCTAGATAGTACAGCCTACTATACATCTGGGCCATATGGTAGGGCCTATGGCTCCTAGGCTACAAACCTGTACAGCATGTGACTGTATTAAGTACTGTAGGCAATTTAACACAATGGTAAGGAATTGTGTATCTAAGCATATCGAAACATAGAAAGGTTCAGTGCCTGAACCTCTCTTCAAGAGACTGTCCAAAACTAAAGAATAGAAAGGAGTGTGTGTGTGTGTGTGTGTATGTGTGCATACACGTGTGTATTTGTGTGGTAATGAAAAAACTGTCAGTGGACTCACAATTTTTAGATTATGTTTATCTAAAAACTATGGGGAGGACCTGTGCCGTGCCTCACACCTCTAATCCCAGCAATTTGAGAGGCTGAGGCAGGAGGATCACTTCAGTCTAGGAGTTTGAGACCAGCTTGGGCAACACATGGAGACCACGTTTCTACAAAAAATTATAAAATTAGTGAGGAACAGTGGTATGTACTTGCATTGTCAGTTACTTGGGGAGCTGAGGTGGGAGGATTGCTTGAGCCCAGGAGTTTAGGGCTGCAGGGAGTCTTGATCATGTCACTGCACTCCAGCCTGGATGACAGAGCAAGACCCTATCTAAAATGAAATAAATTGTGTTTTTTCCCATAGTTTCTGATCTGCCATTTAAGGAGCTTAGAAGTCTCCACTCTGTCCTCACAAGAGAAAAACACTGAATGAACTGAAAATCAACCACTTTTTTAGGTCCCTCAAAGAAGGGAGGTCACAGGGAAAGCTGCTGCCCCAAAATTTGGAGAGATAAACAAGCAGATACAGAGAATCACGATTCACCATTCTCTGTGTCTGTGGAGCAGAAACCCACCTGCAGAAACCTCTGCTGGAACCAGTGCCAGAGAAGTAAACCTGAACTGTAATTGATGAATTGCTGAAGGCTCCGTGTGGACAAGTCTGAGAGATAAAAACTCCAGGGAGACTCAGTCATGGGTGTCTTCACACTTTTGTGAGTTTTAAGAGCTCTACCAGGTCTTCCTGGTGAATATAGGAGAAATATTTCTTTGTGTTTCCTGAAGGGAGAGAGGAAAAGGAGCCATTTCGAAATATATCAGAGCATTTTGTTTTCCTTAACAAGTTCCGCCCTCAGGAGAAACTTTTACCAGATCCTAACTTGCTGGAATTTAGTCAGAGCCTAATCTACCTGGGGGAAGGGAAATACTCTTCTCTAGCCCCCTCCAATCATTCTCCCCCACCCAAGGGAGGGAGGACTGAGAATCATTGGTGACAACAGTTCAAGTCCAAAGGCACAGACTTACTGAAAGACTGAGACCCTGTCATGGGACTACAGAATGCTTCCTCTCCCCTGACACCTGACCACCACATCACTAAAGGCCTAATTTTTGCAGTTCTTTTGTACCCAGGACATTATGTCTGCGTTTCAACAAGCTACAGATCAAATCTCTCATGAGCACAGAGACAAAAATCTTCAACAAAGTATTAGCAAATCAAATCCAGCAATGTATAAACAGTATTATATACCACATCCTAGTGGGGTTTATCCCAGGTATGTAAGGCTGGTTCAACAATCAATTAGTGTAATCCATCTCATTGACAAGCTAAAGAAGAAAATTTACATGATCATTTTCATAGATGCAGAAAAGATATGTGATAAAATCTAACACCTATTCATAATGAAAAACTCTCCGTAAACTAGGAACAGTGAGAAACATTCTCAATTCTTAAAAATCTACAAAAAATGGTCAGGTGGGGGGACCTGGCACAATTACAGGCTCATGCCTGTAATCCTAGAACTTTAGGAGGCCAAGAAGGGTGAGATGCTTGGGGCCAGCAGTTCAAGATCAACTTGGCCAACATAGCTAGACCCCCATCTCTAAAAACATAAATAATAAAATTTAAAAATCTACAACAACAACAGAAAAACCCTACAGCTAACATTATACTTCATGATGAGAAACTTGAAGCTTTCCCACTAAGATCAGGAACAAAGCAAGCCTGTCCTCTCTTACTACTGCTTTTCATCATTGTACTTGAAGTACTAGCTAATGCAATAAGACAAGAAAGGCAAATAAAATGTATGTGGATTGGGAATGAAGAAATGATACTGTTTCTGTTCATGGGTGACATGATTGTCGGCACAGAATCTGAAAGAACTGACAAAAAAACCTGGAATTAATAAGTGATTAATGATAATCATTATAATTATAATTATAACAAGTTTGCAGGAAACAAGTTTAATATGCAAAAATTGATCACTTTTCTATATAGCAGCAATTAACAGCACATTAATTTGAACATAAAAATGCATTATCATATACATTAGCACCTAAAAAATGAAGTACTTAGGTTTAAAGCTACAAAACTCTGATTTAAGATATCAAAGAAGAAATATATAAATGGAGAAATTACTCATGGATAAGAAGAATAAATATTTTCAAGATGTCAATTCTTCCCAACTTGATCTATAGATTCAATTCAACTGGAATTAAATCTTAGCAAGTTTTTTTGTGTATAACTTAGAATTGACAAACTGATTCTAAAGGTTATATGGAAAAAAATATCCAGAATATTAAAGAAGAAGAGCAAAGTCAGAGAACTGATGCTATTCAACTTCAAGATTTACTAGAAAGCCACAGTAATCAAGAAAGTGTGGTGTTGGTGAAAGAATAGACAAATATATCTATGGAACAGAAGAGAAAGTTGAGAAACAAATCTATATCATTATAGCTTGCTGATCTTCAACAAAGGAGCAAAAGCAATACAGTGGAGCAAAGATATTCTTTTCAACAATGCTGGAACAACTGGACATCCACATAAAAAAAAAATCAGTCTAGACACACACCTCACAATGTTCACAAAAATTAACTAAAAATGGGTCAGAGACCTATATATAAAGTGTAAAACTATAAAACTCCTAGAAGATAACACAAGAGAAAATCTCAGTGACCTTGGGTCTGGCGATGACTTATTGGATACAACACCAAAGACATCATCCATGCCTTTATCAATAAATGTGATCAAGAAAGAATTGATAAGCTGGGATTTACTAAACTTAAAATATTTTGCTCTGCAAAAGACAGTGTCAAGATAATGAAAAGACAAGCCACAGACTGTAAGATATTTTGCAGAAGACACAGCTGATGAAGAACTGTTATCCAAAGTATACAAAGAATATCTGAAACTCAACAGTAAGAAAATGAAAATTGGGCCAAAGATCTTAGCCACTACACCAAGGAAGATACACAGATGGCAAGTAGGCATATGAAAAGATATTCAACATTATATATAATTTGGGAAATGCAAGTTAAAGCAATGAGATACTACTACACAACTATTAGAATGGCCAAAATCCAAAACACTGATGGTACCAAATGCTGGTGAGAATGTAGAGCAACAGGAACTTTTCATTTATTGCTGCTGGTAATGCAAAGTGGTACACTTTGAAAAACAGTTTGTTCGTTTCTTGCAAAATCAAGCACACTCTCCAAAACTTGCAAACAACCAATGTGTCCTTTAGTAGTTGATTGAATAATTAAATGTGGCATATCCAGATCATGGAATATTATTCAGTGCTAAAAATAAATGACCTATCAGACCATGAAAAGACATAGAAGTTGTATTAGTCTGTTCTCCCGCTACTGTGAAGAAACACTTGAGACTGGATAATTTAAAAAGGAAACAGGTTTAATTGACTCACAGTTCTGCATGGCTGGGAAGGCCTCAGGAAACTTACAATCATGATGGAAGGTACCTCTTCGTAGGGCAGCAGGACAGAATGAGTGCCCGCAGGGAAATGCCAGACACTTATAAAAGCATGTCATCTCAACATCACAACTCACTCACTATCATGAGAACAGCATGGGGGAACCACCCTCATGATCAAATCCCTTCCTACTGGGTCCCTCCCATGACACATGGAGATTATGGGAACTACATTCAAGATGAGATTTGGGTGTGGACACAGCCAAACCATATCAGAAGTCACTTCAATGCATATTACTGAGTGAAAAAAGCCTATCTGAAACGGCTACATACTATATGATTCCAACTATATGACATTCTGGAAAAGGCAAAACTATGGAGACAATGTAAAGATTTATGGTTGCCACAGTTTTGGGGGAGCAAGGCATGAATAGGCTGAGTACAGAGGATTTTTAGGGCGCTTAAACTATTCTGTATGTTCTATAGTGGTGGATACATGTCATTATATATTTGTCCAAACTGATAGAATGTACACACAAGAGTGAACCCTAATGTAAACTGTGGACTTTGGGTAATAATGATGTGTCATCAATGTAGGTTCATTGATGTACAAATGTACCACTGTGTTGTGGGATGTTGATTGTAGGGGAGGTTGTACCTGTGTGGGGACAGAGGATATATGGGAACTCTGTATTTTCTGCTTGATTTTGTTGTGAACCTAAAACATCTCTAAAAAATACAAGAAATTAATTTTTAAAAAACCTAACTGGTGACTTTAGCCATATATTTTATTTTTCTGGGCTTCAGTCTTCTCATTGATAAAATGAGAGTGCTGGACTATATCAATGTCCATTGAGTCAAATGATAACATGGATAGTATGAACCAGAGAAGTAATAGGAAGAAAATGGAACCAAGCTAAAACCATTGCTGCCAAGGAGTGGCTGGGGCAAGGGGTGAATGGGAAAAGAGAAAGCTGCCTTGCTAGCCTGAAAATTTTTACATGGAAAACATTGAACTAGATATCCTCTGAAATTCTGTTATCAAAGTCTATCAGGTGTTTTCTTAACCTAGAATTTTCTCTGTCTCCCATTCCCCGCCTTGGGGAAAGCCTACTTCTCATTGAGTACAAGATCAAGGCAACTCTATAGCACTTAACTAATGTTTCAACTATTGTACTGGTCATACTGAGCCTGATACATTTAAGACACCCAAAGAATAATTATTGAATGAATAACTGGACTATAACTGTTTTATATATTTAACTTTCTGTCATAATTTGTGAGTTTTTCAGGGCGGGGACTTCAAGTTTTATAATTTTTCTGTTTCCAGCACCCAGGGTAGTATGTGAAATAACAAGCATTGAACAATTGTTTCTTGAATTTCCTGAATATAGATATAGAGGAAACTGGCAACAAGTGGAAGGACTGGAGGGTTTGTAGAGTTTTTTTTTTTTTTTTTTTTTTTTTTGAGACTGAATCTCACTCTGTCGCCTAGGCTGGAGTGCAGGGGCATGATCTTGGCTCACTGCAACCTGTGCCTTCTGGGTTCAGGTGATTCTTCTGCATCAGCCTCCTGAGTAGCTGGGATTACAGGCACCCGACACCATGCCCGGCTACTTTTTGTATTATTCCAGAGATGGGGTTTCACCATGTTGGCCAGGCTCGTCTCGAACTCCTGACCTCAAGTGATCTGCCCTCAGTCTCCCAAAGTACTGGAATTATAAGTGTGAGCCACTTTGCCTGTCTGGATTTGCGGATTTTGTTCATGTATTACCTATTTTAAAAAATAAAATAGTTGACCTTAGAGTCCTAGCCAAAAATAAATAAATAAAATAGTATATGTATACACACTAAGCATAATTTCATTTGTATATGTTGCATGTATTTCATATAAACAACTAAACACAAACCTAGTGTTATCTCTAAAATGGGGATTTAACCCAATAAGTACCCACCTGGCCTAAATCTACTAAAGAAAACACATGCTCATATAAATTTTCCTTAATAGAAGATGTTTATTACTTATACATTTTAATAGAGGTATCTATGTCTGTCTTTTTACATCTATAAACATCTATATTATATAATCAATCTTTAGTGTCAGTTTATTAGAATTTATACCTTCATATCTGAAATGTAATGGTATGGCAATATGAATTGTGGCCAAGAAGAAAAGAAAAAAAGAAGTTCCCCAAAAACGATTGGAATAAAATTCTAAAAATAAATAAATATATAAATAAAATGAAAAGAAGACGGAGAAGGAGGAGGAGGAGAAAAAGCAAGGGGATTATTAATATTTTGAGTAGTTTAAATGTAATAGTTGTCAAAAAATTCTCAGACTAAATTCTATGCATTTCATTCATAGGAACTTCATCGTTGCCAAAAAATTCTTGGACTAAATTTTATGCATTTCATTCATAGGAACTTCTAAAATTCTTTCTCAACAACTGCTTTTAATTCTAACCACTGCACATGATTCTAACAAACTGATTATATGGCTTTGAAATGCATAGTGGTTTAGATACAGAAAATCAGAGAGTCTTCCTATTGAAATGAGGCATTGAAAAGAGGAAAACTGATCCCCAAAATCTTAAAAGCAGATAGAATTACTCAAACTTTAGTTACTATAAAGGGCAAATATCTGGACATTCTTTGGTATTTTCCAAGAACTACATTGTGCAATATTTATAATGATGGTCCTGCATCATTGGGAAAAAAAAATAAATTATGAGTCTATCTTAGCATATTCTGGTGAAGAAATTTGGAAACAATTCACTTAAATAGAGTCCCATGCATATGTTTAAAAGTAGCAAAAGTAAATCACTTCTTGTTGTTTTCTGAATGTTTCTTGATGCTTAAAGTAAAAAAATCTTACTTTAATTAATTCTCTCTCCCTTGTCCTCACGCCCCCCGTTCCTCCACCCCACACTTCCCCCACCACACACACATTTGCTTTTACTTATAATGCTTACTTGGTGTTTGACTTGTTTCAGACTAACTTTGCTAGCATGGTGGGCTTGTATTTTAAGAAAATACGGATGTAATGAGATTTTGGTACTTGAAAATAATCTAACATTTTCATTTCATATATTAAAAAATGCATTGGTATATATTCATTATTCATTTAAGTCCAGTCAACTCTCAATTTTCTCAGGTAATAGAGAGGAAGGATAGAAGGAACAGGTGAAATCTATTCCTACTCCCCAAACACAATTTTCAATCTCCTCTCTGAGTTCTTTACAAGACAGTGATACCTCCTTTCCCCTTCTTTGTAGACGCATTTCAATTGTGGAATGACCTTAAGAAAAACAACCCAAGAGAAAAAGAGAAGCAAGTACATGGATGATCTCAAATCGCTTAAAATTAAGATGGCAAATGAAATCTTTAAGTCTACTAAAAGAAAACAAACTGAAATGATTTTTCCAATATTGTCTCCGGAAGCACAAGTCACTTCCAGATAAAAGTTGTTTGTCCTTTGTTAAACTGCACCAACTATTTTTGCAAACCATTTAATCATTTCAAAAGCCAGCTTTTTATAAGTATAAATGTGTCTTAACCTTCAGAATAGCAGTTAGATTTTTAGCGTGAATGTCTTTATACATTTTATAATCTGCAGATGAGGAGGGCCAATAAGACTTTGTTTAATAACATTATTAAATACTGAATTAACAAAGTCTTACAAGCCTGTCATCCAGACTGTTAGCAGTAGAACAGGCCTCCTAGCTGTTCCTTAACTAGCAATAATATTGACCTTTTTACTAAGTGTGAACAGCATTTATCCAAGGGAGGAATCAATATTGAGCTGAAACTCCAAGGTCTTAATAGCTAATCCTAAAAAACATCACTCAGTGGAGATTCTGGGATGGCAATTAGCATAAATGCAAAAATGAAAAGATCAGGTAAACAAATGTGCTCAACTTTGTATACGGTTTTTATATTTGGCATTTATTGAACACGGAGGAGAATGGGAAACAGAACTGGAAGACTGCTCTTTGTTTTCCCTAGAAAAGCTGCATTAAGTAGAGTAAAATAAAATCCTTTAGACACATAGAAAATTACACTATGATTTAACACCTATTGTGCTGAGGGCCGTCAATAGTCATTGATTACTTTCTCTGTGAAGACCCAATGAAATCCTATAAACTAGTGTTAACTTTGAGGCTACAGAGGGTCAGCATATTTTAAAACACTGTTAGTGATAATGCTTCTTCTCCTTCATCTGAAGAACCTAGTCAAATGAGTGTTGTGTACAAAAGTCTGTTTTCCCCACAAGGTGATGAGGGGAGGGAAGAGGGTCAGTCTGTGAATGTGGCTGAGAAACTGTCCTAAGAGAAAACATGGCAGTTCATCTGTGGGGGTGGGGGGGCGCTATACTCTATTTGTGGTCAGGTCAATAATAGTCAAATATTTGGAAGAAAGGAGAAAAATGTAGTCATTCATTTTTTATTTTTTAGAGAGGATTTCCCTCTGTCGCCCAGGCTGGAGTGCAGTGGCATAATCATAGCTCACTGTAGCCTGGAACTCCTGGGCTCAAGCGGTCCTCCTGCCTTGGTTTCCCAAAGCGTTAGGATTACAAGTGTGAGCAACCCTGTCCAGCCAGTAATTTTTTAAAATGTAAAAAATAGAAGAAAGAAGAGTGTATACCACGGATGGAATTTTTCTAGCTTTATGGTCAAGACTTTAAGAACTGAGAAAACGTGTTACTTGTGGCCCGGGCTGGGGTCTTGAGAGATAAGCTGAATTAAATGTTAACTCTATTTACAACCAACTGGTCACCAATCCTTCCTCTATGGCTCCACCTTCCTGAGTAAATCTGTTACAGCAAACAGAGCTTGGATTCTCCAGCCTGTCTTAAGGTATGTCAAGACAGCTTCCTTCAAGATAAGGAAATGAATCCCTTACAACTGCCTTTCTTGAAATGGGGAAACTGACTTTTGGTGGCAGAATCCCAGTGGTATGTTAGAAAATCAAGGACCTAAGGAAAAAGCTCCTTTGCCATCTACCCACAGAAGCATGTCCATTTGCGGGTCCACATTTGTCTCAGTGTATTATCTTTCCATTGCACGTGCATCCATAAACACTTTCTCCTCTTTCTTGAATATGAACATCCTTCTTCAATTGAGTACATGCCCTTTAAAAAGGTGTTCTGTATTTGGCTTTCAAGAATCTGGCCATTCTAGACAAAAAGGCACCAGAGGAGTTCCTCTGATTTATCATGTCTATGATCCATGAATTAAAAGGCCTCAGTGAGTGAGACCATTATGGTTTATTGCTTCTGGAAGCCGAGTACTACAGAGTGTGTAAAGAGAAGCTGGCATTAATGCCTGAACAATAAAAGTCCCTAAATGCTGATTTACCTGTCAGACTGAATTGGCTCTGAAAGAATGATTAAAAAAACTTGTATATCCAGATATAGAGTCTTTGTATTCCAAAGTTTTAAGAAAAATCTACAAAATTTTCATATGAAACCATGAGAGAATTCTGCATAACTGTTTGTTTTCCATTGTTAGTTGACATGCTTTACTTTGGATTTTAAAAAATTGAGAATACCTACAAAAAAATTACATGGAAGCATTCAATATGCTAACAATACACTTTTCACTTCTTAGTTGGTTAAGCTGTCCTGAAATTGTAGATTTTCACAACATCATAGTATAAAAGTTACTTATTCTAAGAAAATTATAATGGCCTTATAGTTGCTACAGTTTGGATCATCTATTTGTTCCTCAGGTTCAGGCTAGCCTAAGTCTTAATTATGCCAAATCGTGAATGTCTATTCAATCTTTTTACATCTTTAGAGAATTCCATTATTTTAGTTTGAAAGCTCATCAGGCATCATACTGACATCACATATGGGAAGACTTTTGTTATGATTACCATCAACCCCTTGTCCATATCGAAAACCCCATTCCTTAATTCTGGATTAGGCTTTCAAGTTTCTGAAAGAGCTACCGGTCCAGCGCAGTGGCACATGCCTGTAATCCCAGCACTTTGGGAGACCAAGGCAGGCCAATTGCTTGAGCCCAGGAATTTGAGAACAGTCTGGGGAACTAGGTGAAACCCAGTCTTTCCAAAAAAAGAATTAGCTGGGTGAGCTGGTGCATGCCTGTGGTCCCACCAACTCAGCAGGCTGAGGCGGGAGGATCACTTGAGCCTGGGAGGTGGAGGTTGCAGTGAGCTGAGATCACACCACTGCACTCCAGCCTGGGTGACAGAGCAAGACCCTGTCTCAGTAAATAAAAAAATAATAAAAGAGCTACTAAAGTAACTTTATTCTTGAATAGGGATCAGTGCAAATAGTAAATATTTTTGCTTTGCAGGCCAACTCCTCAGCTGTGCCATGGTAGGAGGACGGCAATCACAGACAAGGCGTAGATGATGAGCTGCATCCCATGACATTTTATTCATGGACACCGAAATGTGAATTTCATATATATATATATATATA
>NW_016816095.1:2396698-2404772 GCF_001698545.2 Rhinopithecus bieti
TAAATAAATATATAATTATACATAAATTATAGTATAATCATAATATCTGGATCAAGCTAATATGAAATTCTTTTTTAGCAAAATATTAGTGTAATCATTCTCAAATTATACTTTCTAACTATGTTTTTTGGTAGAATTGTGGGCTAATATGCTGGCTATATAAGTTAACTGCAGATACTAAAGCTGGTATAATTAGCATGGTATTGATTTAGAAATATTAGTAGATAATAAAATACTTTAGGTATAAGAAATTGAATTAAGTACTCTTATTCATATACTTTTCTTGATGATGACTTTTCTATTTCATTGTTCTAATATAAAATAGACTAAAAATACGCCTTAGCTAACGAAATGATTTGTAATGAAAGACCTGAGGTTGCTTATTTTAAGGAGGATTCCTAGACAAAAAGGGCAAGAGCTGAGAGATCATATTTTGAATTTTGCGAGTAGTTATACATTGCACGCTCTCTTGGCTTCCTCATTGACTCTTTTCACGTAGCAATTTAATTGGAATGATCATCTTTGGACTTATTTGGAATTATTTGCTTTCACAATCCCACCCACCCCTCCCCATATTAACCTACAAGATCTTGGAAGGGAGGGAAGAGGTCTCATTCATTCCATATTCCCAGGACTGAGCAAAATGCTTAGATTAGTGTAGATGCTTAACACGTTTTTGTAAACAACTGAATTGCATTATTTTGTGATTCAACTTGTTTGGATTCATTATAAGAATGTTATATTTCCCAAGTCTACCTTATAAAGAGGAAACAGTATTCCTCATTCAGTTGTCTTTGCTTCCAGGAAACGAAGAAAAAAAATCCCATATATCTGAAGTCCTCTTATTGTAGCCTTCTTGTCAAAACTTCATCACCTAGACACATGAAAGCCCTAAATGCGAATTGCCACAGCTGTAGGTATTTTAGAAGCAGCTAAACGGTTTCTATAACTTCCAGTATGAACAGGGATGGCTATGAGACTGTGGGTTAGAGTGAGATGTAGGTGGCTGAGACCTGGGAATAGCAGCAGGTATGGTGCAAGCTGGGCACATGCTCTGATGCTGTAAACGGAGTGACAAGCTGGCAAGTCTAAGTGGAGATTCAAGCAATTGCAGGGGTTAACGGAGGCCGTAAAAAGTTATGTCACTTGTTTTACTAGTACTGTATCTGAGATGCTTCTCTGATTGTGATAAAGTACAGAAAAATGTCAAAACAAATTCAAAGTGACTTGAAGAACCTTGATTTATGCTCCTTGAAAATGCTAAGCATTTCATTGTATTGCACTTACCTATCTAAAAAATGGGTAAAGTAACAATTTAAATATTCCAAGGACTGTGAAACTATTTGGAAATCAGTCCTTTAGTTATACAGTGGCTCTGACTGAATGCTTCTCTTGAAGTTAAGCATCATAAGGAAAAAGTTTAAGCCTACTCAGTAAATCAAGAAACTTCCTAGTTGATTTTCTTCAACTCACTCAGAAATGTGATTAACAGGAAAAAAAAAAAAAGGAGAATCTTTTTAAGTGCCTGCCCTGCTTTAAACGCCTGTGACTTTCCTCGCTTCGTGGACAGATTTATCCTTCACTGGATTGATGAGCTCTGTGACTCCAAGAGGGCAATGCCATTTGCAGGACAGTTCTCCAGGTGGCCTTGGGCCAACCCAGTGTCCCCAAACTTTCCGCTTCCAGTTCTCAGGAATAACTGTCGAATGTGCCAGGAATGCAACATCCTGAGAAAAAGGGGAACTGGCCAAACAACCCAGGCTAGAATCCCTCAGAAACAGGATGTCCTTCGATGTTTCAGCCCAGCAGTCATGTGACGCCCGGGGCGCAAAACCCAGGGTGGGCTGCTTTCCGGGGTCCCTCAGCTGCGGTGCAATTAAGGCTTGAGCAGATGAGACTCTATCCTCCTGGGCAGCTTTCCAGAGCCTTGGGGGATCCGCTCATCATGAATGCTGGGTTTTTGTCCCTTGCTGTTTATCTGTAAGTAATAAATCCACTCTGTGTAGTGAGTGTGTGTGTGTGTGTGTGTGTGTGTGTGTGTGTTCTGTTTCACCGGACTCAGGCAAGTAGTAACCAGCGCACAGTGAACCTGCCTCATACCACTCTCTTTTGTTAAATAAGGAAAGTTCCATACAGTAGAATATATTCTAGACAAGTACAAACTAGATGGAGTGGGCCAGGCATTTGACGGGAGGTAAGCAGGGAAATCCGAGAGCAACTCTCAGCTTAATCCTTGGGACTGTATTGTTGTTGCAGAGTTCTCCACTTTCACCTTTTCTTCAATATTCCAAGTTTTCGTCTGGAGATATTATCTCACCCTTAGTGTCTCATGAACTGAAGTATGGTTCTGGTTTTATTTCTGCACATAGTAGGCCAGTTTCCCACAGCTAATACTGATGCTAATAGTGATATGAATACTAACACTATTTAATAGTAATCTCTTACACAGCACTTGTTATGCTCCAAGCTTCAAAGGTGCTCATATTTGGATGTGGGATTTAATATTGTTCTTAAACTGCCCCAAAGACTCTAAAAAACCAATTTCAGGCCTTCACTCATGGATTAGCACCCTACTGAAGAAATAAAATGCAAGGCAACCTCTTGCCAGCCTCAAGCAAGAGGCTCACCAATAGGACATTTATTTTGATGGCCAAGGTGGTTTTTCCAAAGACAGAAGTCTGACTGGAGGGTATCTTTTGGGAGCGTTTCGTTCTTCATTTTATTTTTTATTTTTGGGGACAGGGGTCTCGCTCTGTCGTCCAGGCTGGAGTGCAGCGGTCCAACCACAGCTTACTGCAGCATTGACTTCCTGGCTCATGTGATCCTCCCACCTCAGCCTCCTGAATAGCTAGGACTACAGGTGTGTGCTACTACACCTGGCTAATTGTTGTCTATTTTGTAGAGATGGGGTTTTGCCATGTTGCCCAGGCGGGTCTCAAACTGTGGGCTCAAGCCATCCACCCACCTCGGCCTCCCAAAGTGTTGGGATTCCAGGTATGAACCACCGTGCCCTCAAGGATTTAACCTTGCCCTAGAAGAGGTCTGGCCTTTGCCCCGGAGGTAATATTGATTTGCCAACGGTCGGTTGGGGGTGGGCTAGCCAAATTGTGACAGTTTGATTTAGGGTGAGGCATACCACACCTGAAGGTGAAGGCTAGCCATCCCCAAAGTCCAACAGTGTGATTTAGAGTAGGAGCTTTGTTTCGTATAAATGGATAGGGTACAAGAGCATTTCGTTACATGTATACGCGGCACAGTGGTGAAACCAGGGCAGTTAGGACATCCTTCACCCGACTGATGTACATTGTACCTATTAAGTAATTCCCCATCATCCCATTCCCTCACTCTTCCAAGTCAAACTTCCAAGGCAAGGATGGGAGCTTTGAGTCAGGCCACCTGGATGCAGAGATCAGTCATGTGGACAATCAATCAATCCGCTACATAAAGGTGCCAAATATAAATTCTGACTACTGAGGCTTGGGTGAGCTTCGCTGGTTGGCAGTACTCTATGCAGATTGTCACATGCGGATACTGGGAGACTGATGTGCTCTGACTCCAGGGGAGGGAGACAATGAGAGCTGCGTGTGATACTTCCGCAGTCTCGGCCTTATGTATGTCTTCCTTTGGCTGCATTTGATCTGTGTCCTTTCCCCGTAATAAACCATAACAGTGAGGACCACAGTTTCCGTGAGCTCTGAGTCCCTGTAGCAAATTATTGAAACTGATGATGGTTTCGGGAAACCCTCAGACTTGTAATTTGTGTCAAGAGTTGAGGGTTGTCTTGTGTCGACTATTCCTTTTAAAGTGAGTAGTTGGCTCAAACTCTTTGCAGTAAGCCCAGATTCAAACTCCAGCATCAGAACTTCCTGGGAGGGATTATTTAAAATGCAGCCTCCTGTTGCCACTCAAACCTACTGAATAAGAAAGGTAGGGGAGGGCTGGGAAACTGCATTGTCATGATTATATTTATTTGAGACAGTGTCTTACTCTGTTGCTGAGGCTGCAGTGCAGTGGCACAACCACAGATCACGGTAGCCTGGACGTCCTGGGCTCAACCAATCCTCCCACTTCAGCCTTCCGAGTAGCTGGGACTACTGGCAGGCACCACCATACCCAGCTAATTTTTAAAACATTCGGTAAACGGGCTCTCCCCACCTTGGCCAAGCTGGTCTAAAACTACTGGGCTCAAGTGATCCTCCTGTCTCCATCTTCCAAAGTGCTGGGATTACAGGCAGAAGCTGCACTCCTAACAGGCTTCCCTGGTGATTCTTATGCACTGTGAAGTTGAATCCTACTGTTTTCAATGAGACTGAGAACTGAATCTTAGGAGAAATTAACCTGACCTATGACAAAAAATACACCAGAGAGTCCCGGCGTGGTGGCTCACGCCTGTAATCCTAGCACTTTGGGGGGGCCAAGACGGGTGGATCACCTGAGGTCAGGAGTTCAAGACCAACCATGGCCAACATGGTGAAACCCCGTCTCTACTAAAAATACAAAAAATTAGCTGGGCGTGGTGACAGGCGCCTGTAATCTCAGCTCCTTGGGAGGCTGAGGCAGGAGAACCCCTTGAACCCGGGAGGCAGAGGTTATAGTGAGCCAAGATTGCACCGCTGCACTTCAGCCTGCGAAACTCTGTCTCAAAAAAAAAAAAAAAAAGTCAACACTGATAACCCTGGATGATCTGTTAGGAAGGGTCTAATGGACAGTTATTCCTTTCTCAGTTCTCTGGCTTTTTACAGAAAAGGTGACAGTCACTTTCCAGGTCCCTGAAAGGAGCGACCTACAAGACGTGGAGATGGGATTCACCAAAGAAGAGTCGAGGTGGCTGGACCCTATTCAAGGGGATCATGTGGAATAATAAGCACCTGGTCTCGCTGGGATTTCTGGTTTCCACTGGGACTCACCAGATCAGAGAATTTGGGTTCAGGCCTGTGGTGCCCTGGCTGTGGCTTCCAGTATGTTTGGGAGCTGATGGTGTGCATCCCTTCCTGATCCCATGTTCAGCGACATCGCCTTGGCAGGCTGAAAGTGGTCATGGTGTGAGTGTTTACACCACAGTATATTACACCACCACAGTGGGTGTTAAATATTCACGAGCACTTTGCCGGTGCAAGCCCAGGATAGTGCTAAAGGGAGGCAATGACATTTTCTCATCATTTTACCTGATTGAATAAAAGCTGTGATTTCCATTAAGACACCTGGACTCTGGAAGAATGCAGAGTGCAATATCTGCAAATACAAAGAACATCCGATAAAATAAAGGACATTTGCATATCTGTGTCAGTCTTGGAAAGACAGTATTCATTTTAATTTTATGAGTGACATTACAGAAAGGTTGAAAGGGGCCATTTAGATATCAAGTATTATTTGTCACTCAGTATTCTTATAACCATTATTATAATGGCACAACCATAATGGTTTAAACACAGGCTTAGCAGTAAAGCTTTGATGTCAGAAGAAGGAGTTTTTCTGAAGTTGGATAAAGGGTATTCCTTTCCTTTGGCTTTGCTGTCAGCAGAAAAAAGGAACTGCTGTGGGCAGGGCAGTGAGTGACGGGCAGTGCTGGATTGCAGGCTTTGTGTGTAGGACTTTGCCTAATAGTGAAGATGTAGATGAGCCATGAATTGTATGTTCCCTGGTATTTCATTCTACTTTATCTTTCACTGTAATTTGAAATTTTGAGCTAAGAAATGTCATTATGAAGGGGCCATTGATTGAACTTAAAGCTAATGCTGTCAGACGAATGTAAAATTCTGTTTTTCTGAACTTAATTTATTAAGATCTTACAGGTGAAATGAAAGAACAATTGATTTCTGCCTTTGCTCTAGCCAGATTTTAGTATTTAAAATATTTATCTAGTGCCTTGGGCAATATTAAAAGTGTATCTTAATTGGGTTTACATTTTAATTCTCTGGAATGAACTCACTAGGCATACTTATACGTCCAGAGACTTTTTAGATGGTGAGCCTACTTCTTAGAACTGTACAGATTAATGTAAGTATTTATAGGAAATGTGTAAATGCCAGTTTAGTATAATTCCCATGAAACATTTTTTTAAGTGGGTCAACTTTTAGACTTGTAAAAAACATTATTTTGTAAACTTTTATTTTAATGGAAAGAACAAACATAGTCATAACTTTTCATAAAGCTAAGTCTCTTTAATACTGTCTCCTTAAATTGCCACTGTTGTTATTACGGTTTTCGGGTGTAAAAGGTAATGCAGTTGAGAGGATAGGGAACATTTATTGAGCACTTACTGAGTGCCAGATGTGCTCCTAAGTACAGTACTTGATGTGCCTTATCTCATTTAATCCTCCCACTAACCCTGGGAGATAAGCACAATCCTGATCCCAGTTTATAGATAAGGAGACTGAAGCTTACAGAGGCTAGGAAACCGGCCAAGGTCAGATTCTGAGAGGCAGAGGCAGAGGCAGGCTCAGACCTAGATGGTCTGATACCCCAGGCTGTGCTCTTAACTCCCTTTCTATTTTGTCTCATACTCCATACAATACAAAGCAAGGGAAGACCTCAGAATTATTTCTCCACAGACACATGACTCAGAAACAATTTCAGCACAATTCGAGGAGTTCCCAGGAAAGATCTCTTTTTCTTTTTTTGTCATTTCATAAGATGAGATTAAATTCCTAAAAATCACATTTTGATTCTTGGCCATGACATTAGACAGGACATCCCAAATACTTAAATACCAAGCTTTGTCTACTAATCATTGCCAGTAATTGATCACTTAATGGATCAATTGAACAGATCTAGCAGATCAACGAAGTCATCCTCAAGGGCTTCTGATCCCATGCAGACACATGAGAGGCTATCTCCCAACACCAAGTAGTCTGATTACCATCATCAAGACCAGCTTCCTTACTTCAGGGTACCAATGGTCTATGGCTCTTTTATTTTTTAAATAAACTGCTGGAACCTCTTATGTTCTCACTAACTGGCAGCTCAGTGTCTCCTTCACAACCCACCGCCTAGCAATTCCCTTACATATCTGGACTCCTACATAGGCCTCAGCTGTGTCCCACCAGGTTGTAGCCATCTGAGTTCATATTCACAGGTTCCGTATCAGCTATTGTTCCTGAGTGCCTGGGCTATGCCAGGTGGCTGGACCCCAGGAGACTTGCACCCTTAGCCCCGGCTCTCTGAGAGCAAGCACTCCCTCCAGGATGCTTAGGCTGCAGAGTTAAGCACTGGACAGAGTCAAGACTCTTCTACTTAAAAATCAATCATTTTTAATTGACAAATAATAATTATATATATATATGGGGCACAATGTGATGTTTATGTATATGTATACATTGTGGAATGATTATACAGTATCGAGCTGAGTAATTTATCTGTCACCTCACATACTTGCCATATTTTTGTGGTGAGAACATTTAACATCTATTCTTTTTAGCAATGCTGAAATATACACTACATTATTATTAGTTATGGTCATCTTGCTGTCCAGTAGATCTGAAAACGGATTCCTCCTGTCTAACGGGAACTTTGTACTCTTTGGTCAACTATTCCAGCCACCCTGCCCACCATCCCCGCTGCCTCTGGTAACCAACATTCTCCTCACTACTTCCATGAGTTCAACTTTTTAAGATTCCACATATAAGTAAAGTGAAGTCATGCAGTCTTGACAATTTTGATATTCAGTTCCTGTAAGGAAGGTCTAGAGTACTGGGCTAAGGTCAGATGATGAGAGGGCGAGATGCCATGGAAAAGGGCTTGGAGTTTGAGTTTCACTCTATAAGCAGTAAGTACAACTATTTAAGATTCCTTCCTTCCTTCCTTCCTTCCTTCCCCTTCCTTCCTTCCCCTTCCTTCCTTCTCCTTCCTTCCTTCTTTCCTTCTTTCCCTCCCTCCCTCCTTCCTTCCTTCCCTCCTTCCCTCCTTCCTTCCTTTCTTCCTTCTTTCCTTTCTTTCTTTCTTCCTTCCCTTTCCTTCCTTCCCCTTTCTTCCTTCCTTCCCCTTCCTTCCTTCCCCTTCCTTCCTTCCTTCCCCTTCCTTCCTTCCTCCCCCTTCCTTCCTTCCCCTTTCTTCCCCTTCCTTCCCCTTCCTTCCT
>NW_016816095.1:2405045-2420498 GCF_001698545.2 Rhinopithecus bieti
CCTTCCTTCCCTCCTTCCCCTTCCTTCCTTCCTTCCCCTTCCTTCCTCCTTCCTTCATTCCTCTTCCCTCCTCCCCCTTCCTTCCTTCCTTCCTTCCTCCCCCTTCCTTCCTTCCCCTTCCTTCTTTCCTTCCTTCCTTCCTTCCTTCTTCCCTCCCTCCCTTCCTTTTTTTTGAGACAGGGTCTCACTCTATCACTTAGACTAGAGTACCATGGCACGATTTCATCTCCCTGCAGCCTAGACCTACCCAGGCTCAAATGATCCTCCCACCTCAGCCTCCCCAGTAGCTGGGACTACAGGTGTGCACCACTATGCCTGGCTAATTTTCTGAATTTTTTTTTTTTTTTGTAGAGATGGGGTTTTGCCATTTTGCCCAGGCTGGTTGTTAACTCCTGGGCTCAAGTGATCTTTTCACCTTGACTTCCCAAAGTTCTGGGATCACACGTGTCAGCCACCATGCTCAGCCAACTATTTAAGATTCTGGGTAAGGATGAGACATGAAGAAATGGATGTCTCACGTGAGAGCATTGAAATGGAAAGGAAAAGATGGTTTATGATCCTGACGTTTTAGAGAGGCTGTAAGCATATCACCACGCTCTGCGAACATGGGGTCAAATCAGACATTTTGTTGGTGGTGGTGGTGGCAGATTCAGGGGAATCTGGAGTCAGAGAAGAGAATTAAAGGTGAATTGTGTGTTAGACTTTCCCAGGGTACCATAAACAGAAATGTATGTAACTTACCTGCAGTTAATTTACATGAGGGAATAAGGCAGAACACTGCCCATCTCAGCCACTATGGATCAAGTCTTGCAGGACAGGAGTTTTAGAAGTGCTGAGCATGGCTCTAAAGGTACAATTGTTCAGCTACTCTTGCCTTTTCTTCTGTTCCCAGGCAGCCCTGCACCTGCTTTCCTCTTCAGCTTATAACTTCTGTTTGCTCAGGGATTCTACCACCTTAGAACTTCTGATTACTGCCTTTTCCTCTTCTCTCTCTTTAAGTTCATCCATCTGTTCTCTAAATCAGAAGTCACCAAACTTTTTCTCTAAAAGTCAAGATAGATATTAATAGTAAATATTTGAGTCTTCGCAGGCCCTGTGATCTCTGCTGTCAGGACGCAAGGATGCCCTTGTAGTACAAAAGCAGCCTTGGGCAGCATGAAAATGGATTGGCCTGGCTGTGTTCCAATACAACTTTATTTATAAACAATGAGATTTGAATTTCATATAGGCTCAACATGGTACAAAATATTCTTCTTTTATATTTTTTCAACCATTTATAAAGGTAAAAACTAGTCTTAGCTTACGGTCCATATAAGGACAGATGGTATGGCTGAATATGGCCTGTGGGCTATAGTTTGTCTCTCCCTGGTCTAGATTATTCTCTAATTCACGTTTATATTTTACAGTAGAGGACACTTACTGGTTTAACCAGTGATCACATTTAAGGTCTTGGGTTTTGAAGTGTTTTAAATTAATTTTTTAATTTTAAATTTTCATGGACACATAAGAATTGTGCACACATGGCAGGGCATGGTGGCTCACGCCTGTAATCCTACCACTTTGGGAGGCCAAGGTGGGTGGACTGCCTGAGCCCTGGAGTTTGAGACCAGCCTGGGAAACATGGCAAAACCCTGTCTCTACTAAAATACAAAAAAAATTAGCCAGGTGTGGTGGCATGCACCTGTAGTCCCAGCTACTTGGGAAGCTGAGGCAGAAGAATTGCTTGAACCCGGGAAGTGGAAGTTGCAGTGAGCTGAGATCACCCCACGGCACTCCAGCCTGGGCGACAGAGCAAGAGTCTGTCCAAAAAAAAAAATAAATAAAAGAAGAAGAAACAAACAAACAGAAAACATAGAGTTGTACCCATATTTATGAGGTACATGTGAAATTTTTATACAAGCATACAATGTGTAACAATCAAATCAGGGTAATTGGAATATCGATCACCTCACTTATTTATCATTTTTGGTGTTGAGAACATTTCAATTATATTCTTCTAGTTATTATGAAATATACAATAAGTTGTTAACTATAGTTGCCCTATTGTGCTACTGAACACTAGACTGTATTCCTTCCATCTAGTTGAATTTTCAGACCCATTAACCACCCTCTTCTTATCTCCCCTTTCCCACTACCCTTCTCAGCCTCTGGTTACCACAGTTCTACCCTCTACTTCAAAGATATCAACTTTAGATTCCACATATGAATGAGAACATGTGACATTTGTCTTTCTGTGCATGGCTTATTTTACATAACCCCCACTTCCATCAGTGGTGTTGCAAATGACAGGATTTCACGCTTTTTATGGCTGAATAGTACTCCGTTGTGTATATGTACCCTATTTTCTTTATTTATCCGTCCTTTGATAGACATTTGGGTTGATTCCATGTCTTGGTTATTGTGAATAGTTCTGCAGTAAACACGAGAATACAGATATCTCTATGATACACTGATTTCCTTTCTCTTGGGTATATATCTAGCAGTGAGATTGCTGGATCATAGGGTAATTCTGTTTAGATTTTTGAAGAACCTCCATACTGTTCTCCATAGTGGGTGTATTAATTTACAGTCCCACCAACAGTGTATGAGGGTTCCCCTTTCTTTGCATCCTCCCCAGCATCTGTTATTATTCATCTTTTTGATAAAAGCCATTTTAACTGGAATGGGATAATATCTCACTGTGGTTTTGATTTGCATTTCTCTGATGATTAGTAATGTTGAGCTTTTTTTTTTTTCATATACCTATTGGCTATTTGTATGTCTTCTTTTGAGAGATGTCTATTCAGATCTTTTGCCCATTTAAAAATTGGATTGTTTGGGATTTCTTTTTTCCTGTTAAGTTGTTTGAGTTCTAGGTTGGATGTTTGCTTGGGGTCTGAATTCCAGGTCTAGATGCACTTATTAGCTCCATAAACTAAAGCAAGTTATGCAAATTTTGGGGGCTTCATTTTTTTCCCCTTTGGTAAACTGAAGATAGCGTTAATTCCTAATTCAATGAGTTGGTGCTGGAACCAAACAAGAGACAATGGTGTTAAAGTGCTTAGCTCAGAACTTGGCACATAGTAGGTAAACAGTAAGTGTTCGCTGTGATGATGATGATGATGATTAGATACTCCTTGGGCCTTTCCTGGCCTGCACGGGGCCAACCTATGCCAGGGTGACCCAGGAGAGAAGGGCCTTAGTCTATTTTGTTCATTTATAACACATGATATTAGCTGCTTAATAAATATATGTTGAGTAAATCTACAAATCCCCAGTTCTATCAACTAGGGTAGAGTAGCAGAGACCCACGAAACACTGCATAGTGACCTATATGTGAAGAATCTCAGGTAACTACTCTCTCAGAAGGGGTCGGAGGAGCACTCAAGGTATCATGTCCTGGGCTGTAATTGTGACTAATACACATTGATCATCCAACATAACAAACAAGGAAGAAGAAACACTTTGGAGGGCAGAGCCAAGGGAGGCACAGAAGGGCTAGAGTTGTTGACATGGAGGTAAAGAAGTTACTTCAGGAAGAGGAGAAGTAACAGAGTAAAAGGAAAAGCTTCTCTAAGTGCTTATTAGTTTTAAACCATTTTCACTGTAAAGAAAAACAGAGATACATAAAACATAGAAATCACATGCACGGCTTAATAAATTATGAGAAGGCAGACACCACTCAGGTCAAGAAATTGAACCTTGTCAGCCACACTGAAACCACCCTGCATAGCCCTGTCCCAGTCGCAAACCCCCTCTCCCACTGTAAGTACAGTAACTATAACCCTCACTTTGACAGTAATAACTTTCTTGAGGTTTTAAAAACATAGTTTTATCACCCTGATGTGCATTCCTCAAAATACAGTTTACTCCTACCCATGACAAGAGTGGATGTCTTTAAGTCTCTTTTTAATGCATAGATTTATCCACCATCCCTTTCATTTTACTCCATTAGGTTGATGAACTTGGGCTGTTTAACCTGTAGAGTTTCCCATAGTCTGCATTTTGCTGATTGATACTCTTGGTGCAGTTCAACATGTTCCTCTGTCTTTCGAATTTCCTGCAAATTGGCAGCTGAATCCAGAGACTGGATCAGACCCAGGTTTGATCCCTTTGGCAAGACTAAAGGTGGTCTTTATACGCTCTAGTGTTTCTCCTGGCTTAGTCATCAAGTCATCATTTCAGTAATGATTTTTGGCAGGATGGTAAAGGATGCACAATATCTGATTGTCTCACTTCTTGTGGGTTTAGCATCCATTGCTACTAATTGTCCATAATATATACTCATTCATTTGTGGCTGCAAAAATAGTGATATTCTAATTCTATCATTTCTTTTTCACTTATTAGTTTAAATACTTAAATAGACATGTTCTTTCTTCTTCGATTTGGCTCCTATTTGATATGGTTATTTTCCTTTATTTACTAGGTTTGAAGATAAATTGGTTCCTATCTTCTGAAATAGATTTTTTAAAAAAGCATTGTAAACCCATGGATTTAAACACATTTTATAGCTTTAAATGCGTTATAATGATGATCAGTAATGAAGTTTAATTTGTCCCGTCTTTAGAGTGTGGGACCTTCTTCACTCCCTCTGAGTCCTTATGGCATGACCCTTGTAGTGATTGATAGTATTTTTGCTATTACCTAATATAAAATATTCCTTACTTATCTTATACATTTCTTTTTCTTTTTTCTTTTCGTTTCTATTTTTTTTTTTTTTTTTTTTTTAGACAGGGTCTCGCTTTGTCACCCAGGTTGGAGTGCAGTGGCATGATTTTGGCTCACTGTCGTCTTGACCTCCCTAGCTCAGGCAATCCTCCCACCTCAGCCTCCCAAGTAGACAGGACTTAGAGGCGTGTGCCACCATGCCTGGATATTTATTCTGTTTTTTTGTTTTGATTTTCTTATTCAGAAACTCATATTAGACATTTAAAAATTTCCTTTTCTTTCTTTTTTTTTTTTTTAAGACGGAGCCGCGGTCTGTCCCCCCGGCTGGAGTGCTGTCGGCCGTTTCCGGCTCCCTTCAAGCTCCGCCTCCCGGGTTTACGCCATTCTCCTGCCTCAGCCTCCGAGTAGCTGGGACTACAGGCGCCGCCACCTCGCCCGGCTAGTTTTTTGTAGTTTTAGTAGAGACGGGGTTTCACCGTGTTAGCCAGGATGGTCTCGATCTCCTGACCTCGTGATCCGCCCGTCTCGGCCTCCCAAGGTGCTGGGATTACAGGCTTGAGCCACTGCGCCCGGCCTAAAAATTTCCTTTTCTTTCCTTCAATATTGATTGAGCTCTTTCTTTTTTAATTTTTAAATTTTTATGGACATATAATAGTTATACATATTTATAGGGTACATGTGAAATTTTTATACAAGCATATATCGTCTAATGATCAAATTAGGGTAACTGGGATAGTCTCACCTCAAGAATTTATATATTTTTTGTTTTAGGAACTTTTCAATTCCACTCTTCTAGTTATTTTGAAATACACAATAAATTGCTAACTATAGTCATCCTACTGTGCTACTGAACACCAGGTATTAATTATTCCTTCTATCTAACTGGACTTCTGTATCCATTGATTAGTCTCTCTTTATCTTCCCATCCCCAATACCCTTCCCAGCCTCTGGTAACCATCACTCTACTCTCAACCTCCACAAGGTCAAATTTTTAAGCTTTCATGTATGAGTGAGAACAGATAATATTTATCTTTCTGTGCCTGGTTTATTTCACTTAACAAAATGTCCTCTAGTTCCATTCATGTTGCCGCAGATGACAGGATTTCATTCTTTTTTACGGCTAAATAATATTCCATTGTGTATGTGTGTAATATTCCAATGTGTACCACATTGTCTTTATCCATTCATCTGTTGATGGGTACTAGGTTGATTCTGTATCTTGGTTATTGTGAATTGTACTGCATTAAACATGGGAGTGCAGGTATCTCTTCAATACACTGATTTCCTTTCTTTTCGATATATACCCAGCAGTGGGATTGCCAGATCATTTGGTAGTTCTATTTTTAGTTTTGTGAGGAATCTCCATACTGTTTTCCACGTGGCTGTACAAATTCACATCCCCACCAACAGCGTACTAGGGTTCTTTCTCCACATACTTGACAGCATCTGCCTGTCTTTTGGTCACTTTCTCTTGAATGCCTTTTGTGTATTTATTTATTTTAGATGTTTAAACATTTCCTTTTTTTTTTTTAACCTTCTATTTCTTGTAAGCCATTATCTATTGTGTTTATAAGCTCTAGTGTTCCTTCTGGTTTAGTCTTCATTTCTGAAATGATTTTTACTTTAATTTCTGATTCTTTCCTGAAGCCTGTCATCTCATTTCTGCACTTTTCCATTTCTGATTCATGTTGCTCTTTCATGTATTATGTCATTATCTTAATGTCTTAGGTTGTTTTGAAATAGTGGGTTTTGATCTGTTTTGAGGACACATCTTTCTAGCATGCTTTCATTGTCTGTTGGGGCATTATTCTATGACTTGTTCTCTTCTTATCATAACATTGTATGAGATTTGGCCTCAATACTTTTCTGTTGTTCATTTCTATGTGAAATTAGTCTTCCTGAACTTTAAGAATGAGGCTGGCTGGCTGGGTGCCGTGGCTCACGCCTGTAATCCCAGCACTTTGGGATGCCGAGGCGGGCGAATCACAGTGTCAGGAGTTCGAGACCAGCCTGGCCAACATGGTGAAACCCCATCTCTACTAAAAACGTACAAAAATTAGCCAGGCATGGTGGCATGTGCCTATAATCCCAGCTACTCGGGAAGGTGAGACGGGAGAATTGCTGGAACCCGGGAGGTGGAGGTTGCAGTGAGCTGAGATGGCGCCACTGCGCTCCAGCCTAGGGAACAGAGCAATACTCCGGTGCAAAAAAAGAAAAAAAAAAAAGAATGAGTCTGGCTTCGGGGTAGCTGTTCTAATTTCACAGAGCTCCCTCTTCTGTTGCTCCTCTGTAGTGTTCATGAGTATGATGGCTTGCTCTCTGAGACTTCTTGGCTCTCTTCAAGCCCTCTTCCTGTTGGTGACTTCATCTCTTTTGTCTCTGTCCTGCTCAGTGTTGACTCCACTGCCCACTATTTCTGCGCTGTGTGGGGCCCAGGGCTTCACTGTGATTTCTGTGGGTCCTAGGCCTCTGTAGGTTCCTTCCACTATTAAAAATGTTAAAAATTACATTTTACAACGGCATTGAATATAAAGGCAAATCTATTATATATTAAAACATTTTCTTTGACCTAGAAGTGCATTGTTCTCTTTTGATTTTAAAAGAAATTGAAATTTTTCATGATTTCCTAAAAGTACTGTGGGCCCCTGACATTGGTTCTACAGTGCGCCATGGATGACTCAGCCCTGGAGGACGCTGTCGTGGAAGTGAGCCCTGGTGGGTGGTTTTTGAGTACTCCTAGTGGCTAGACTATTTCAGCCCCTTCTTAGTCTTTCTGGGCCCCTTGCACTCACCTGGTACTGGATTGGCAAAACTCTCCCCATTTTAGCCGTTCTTCTCAAATGAATCATGCTTTCTCGCAAGTGGAAGTTTGCATGTTGGCTCTATGGGGGCTCATGTTCCCTGGCTTCTCAGACGCCACCTGTCTCTGCACTCTGCCTCCTCCTGCACAGGTGTTCCTATCACATAGTTCTTTTGGCTACTGGTGGTTTGCCCCCACCTACCTGTACTCTGATGTGTGTGGACATGTTATCATCTAGCTTTGTCACAAATGTTGTCTAGGGAATTTTGGTTTGGGAATCTAGTTGTTCTGTCTCCTTTGATGTGTGGTCTCAGAGAGACTGAAAAACTGTATTGCTCCTGCCACCATCTTTCTAAGAGCTTTGAATAAACTTCCCATCTCAGTAATTCATGAGAACCTCTTCAATTGTCCCGCAAGTCCAGAGTGAGATCCCATTGCTTCCAAATATCCTCCTTTCTAAAATTCTAACGATAAAGGATTAATTTGGAGGTGACTAGTGGGCTTTAAAGACACCAGTATCTTTGGAATGGTTAAGGGGGAGTAATCAGTGACTCACACACTGGAGTGAATTATTTTCAGAGAGATTTTGGTTTTCTTAACTGATAGTCCGAGACGGGCGGATCACGAGGTCAGGAGATCGAGACCATCCTGGCGAACACGGTGAAACCCCCGTCTCTACTAAAAAATACAAAAAAACTAGCCGGGCGAGGTGGCGGGCGCCTGTAGTCCCAGCTACTCGGGAGGCTGAGGCAGGAGAATGGCGTGAACCCGGGAGGCGGAGCTTGCAGTGAGCTGAGATCCGGCCACTGTACTCCAGCCTGGGCGGCAGAGCGAGACTCCGTCTCAAAAAAAAAAAAAAAAAAAAAAAGAGAGAAGGGTGAGGTGGACATGAGATAACTTTGGAGTTGGGACACTGGTAGGGGTCCAGCTTCTGGGCACACAGTGGACTAGAAGTGGGGATTCTTAGGTAGGCATGGAGGAATCAGACACACTTAACTTTGAATCTTGCCTATCCTCAGCCAATCCTCACAGGGTCCTATGTACTTGAAAAGCCTTTATGTAGATGAGAGGATTTCTACCTTAACCTTACATTTTAGTGAATTATATTAATATTTTGTACTGACTAAAGGTTTCATTTCTACCCATGGGAATTGAAATTGTGATTGCCTAAAACACCAATCAGGCAGAAAAAAATCTCTAATGGAAGATGCCAGCTTATTCTTTTATTTATTTATATAGTGATGTTTATTTTTATTTTTGAGTCAGGGTCCTGCTCTATTGCCCAGGCTGGAGTGCAGAGGCACAATCATGGCCACTGCAGCGTCAAACTGCTGGGTTCAAGCGATCCTTCCACCTCGGCCTCCCAAGTAGCTGGAACAATAGGTGCATGCCACTGCACCAGAGTAATTTTTAAATATTTTGCAAAGATGGGGTCTTGTTATGTTGCCCAGGCTGGCCTTGAACTCCTAGGCTCAAGCAATCCACCCACCTTGGCCTCCCAAAGCTCTGGGATTATAGGCATGAGCCACCATGCCTGCCCTGTAGTTTGTTTGTTTATTTATTTTGTTGACACAGGGTCTCCCTTTGTTGCCCAGGCTAGAGGGCAATGCACCGCAGACTCCCAGGTTCAAGTGATTCTCCCACCACAGCCTCCCGAGAAGCTGGGACTACAGGTGTGTGCCACCATGCCTGGCTAATTTTTGTATTTTTTGTAAAGGTGGGGCTTCACGATGTTGGCCAGGCTGGTTATGAACTCCTGACCTCGAGTGATCCACCCGTCTTGGCCTCCCAAAGTGTCAGGATTACAGGCGTGAGCTGCTATGCCCGGCCTTGTAGTTTATTCTTGATGTTCTTGTGCCTGCTCAAAAATGTAGTAATCTATTTAACTCTCCCAACTGCCAGGTCACAGGACTGACGCACAGCTAGCAACCTGGAATGACACACATGTGTGCTGGTTATTTATCAATTGTCTCTCAGCCTCAAGCTCACCCTTCTTTATTTTGCTTGGTGATGCTAGGGGTAGAAGTCTGCAAACTACATTTCTCATGCTCCCATGCAATTGGTTTCTTGTAAGTTTCTGCAAATGGTAGACAATTAGAAGGCAGGGAGAAGGCAAAAAGACCCTCTATGTCTAGATCCTGTTAGCAACCACCCATTATTAGAAGAGAGCCAAGGCTCCCTATCAAGCTTCGTTGACATTCTCAGCACAAGCTAGGAGGTGGCCCTCAGAGGCACCATCACCAGCCATCCTGTTTTTTCCTGGCCAAACCCCCGGTGTGCTGCTTTATCTCAAAGGTTTGAGCACCAGGTACGCAGGTCTCCTCCTTTGAGCTCCTAGATCTCAAAACCTCACCTCTTTCCTTTAGTTTGCCTGGCCTCAGGTTGCAAGGTACTTTCTACAGTTACCACCATCTGGCTACCTCAGCTCTAGGGGATGCTTTTTTTTCGGGGGATCACTGATGTTTAGGTCACCTCAGCATCCCCTTTGCCCTTTTACCCTTGCAACTCCTTCCTGGCAGTACCTTTCTTCAGTTTAGACCCCTAGTATACTTTTTGTTTATTGGATTGTTTATTGGAACTTGTTTTGCAAGCTCTAGTTATCTATTGGCTGCTCTTCTTGAATTGGCCTGCCATGCTTGCAGTAAGTACACATCAGCCTGTTGGCTCTAAGGGCGGACTCTTGCCTTTCTTTCTATTGAGTGGGAATTACGTTTTCTACTTTTCTCCATTCTGAAACTCCGTCAACTGATACGTGTTTACTGGGAGCTTTTATATCTTTGTATTCAAATACTCAATGTGTTATTACAAGGGGAAATCATAATTTTATAACTCAATATTGTTAAAGCATCTAATATATACAAACTATTGTGCCAAGAAAATTAGATTTAGGATAACAGTACCATTTTAGAAGTAGGACAAAGGGATTAGAAGATCAAACCTAAGAAGAAAGATTAAATAAATGGTGATTATTTCTCTAGAGAAGACAGAAAGGATGTTTAATACTAGAATTACAAATGATTTTATGGGAGATCATAAATAGCCATTCTACGATCCACCTTGGGATGGCACATGATTGCATTTCTAGGGCTAAATGTGGCATAGAGGCTGAATACCAATGGCTTCCTTTCAGTGAAGGTTGTTAGGAAGATGAGCTACTGAGAAATAATGGAAAATCTCATTCTCTGAACATACACACACATTTCATGTATATATGTACATGTATATATATGGTTCTTGTCTGCCTGGAGTGAGTTACTGGAGTCCTGCCGAGGGCATGGTCCGACCTGTTAACCTCTGTATGGCTGTCTCAGGTTTTAGGACTGTACTTCCAAGAATTTATGATCTCCTTAGCTTTATTCACTCCTGGCTCTTGTTTTCTTGATGAAAAGCATACCCAGGGATCTTTATTCAGTTGGAGGGGCTGCTAATTGATTTTAAAAAATGCATTTTGTTCCTGGTCACTAATTGACTGACGGAGCAGCTGCGGGTCTGACAAAAACCAGGCTGGAAAGCAGTTCCCACTATGGGGTGGTCTGTTGCCAAACGTGATTGCTTTTGCTTATCAATTGTAAAAGCACGCCCTTACATATTCCCAGAGACTGTGGTTGTGTTTATTTAAAAGTACTTCTTCACTGTCTTTAAAATAATGTCACCTTGAGAAAAGGTGAATTAACCTTTGCATATTATATACAGAATTTGAAGTCTGTTACCATTGAGCAGTTTTGAAGAGTTCAAAAGCATGAGCCTGCTTATCAAATAAATAATTTCAGATAATAGACCTTTTCAAGTCTAAGGAGATTTCAGTTGGCTCATAATGAAAATAATTATTATATTTTTTGTTGTAGTCCAGGAATTATATGAACTGAGTCAACATGGGCTTTATGAATATGCATATTAAAAGTATTAAACTTTACTACAAAGCAATACACTGTGTCTTTTCCTCAAAGATACTTATAGCTAATACTCTATATTTACATTTGGTAGCATTGGTAAAAATCTCCTAATAATTAGTAATGTGACACTAATAAATAGAAAAACAGTGATTGATGAAAATAGAATCTCATGTGCAATTAACATCAAATTGAAAGATATAATTATAAATTAGGCAAATATTATGTTTATTCTGAACACAATGGATGCACTATACCCAGGACCTGGTATCCTGAAGCAGCCCAGTGATTATGTATATTTCTCAGAAGCCAAAGGGGTTAGAAACAGAAAAATACTGTCATCTGTTACATGAGAGAGAGTCCAATAGTTTTTTTTTTAAAAAAATCAATAAATCCTCATTAGGTATTAGTCTCCTGTTAATTATTGTGGCTAGCAGGGAGTGTAAGTCAATGTTAGCACCTTAATTGATTTTGGTTGATTTTAGTTTCTTTTGAGTCCCTGTGGTTGTAGCTGTAAAGATTTAGGTTGGGACATACCCATTCTAATCTAAGAAACTCTCTTTCTCTTACCTTTTCTCTGTTACCTAGGTAAGCTGTGAGTGGATCAGGAGTCAGGAGACCTGATTTTTGGCACACATAGCTATGTGATATGACCTTAACAAAATGACAGAAAATCTCTGCGTCTAAGATTACCTCTTTGTAAAATGGTTGTTTTCATCTGTTCAGGCTGCTATAACAAAATACTATGGTCTGGGTGGATTATGCACAACAGAAGTTTCTTTCTTACAGTTCTGGGGGCTGGAAAGCCCAAGGTTGAAGCGCCAATTGATCCAGGGTCTGGTGAGGCCCCACTTCCCAGTTCATAGACCACTGTCTTCTGAGCCGTATCACACTGTAGAAGGGTTGAGGGACTAATTTTAAGTGTGCTAATCCCATTCATTAAGAGCTCCACCTTCATGACTTGATTACCTTCCAAAACCCCACATTCTAATATGATCTTGTGGGTTAAGATTTCAACACATGAAAGAATTTTGAAGAGACATAAATGTTCAGTCCTTTGCTTTGGTTCTCTCTCTCTCTTTTTTTTTTTAAGAGATGGAGTCTGGCTCTGTCACCCAGGCTGGAGTGCAGTGGCCCAACCTTGGCTCGTCGCAACCTCCACCTCCCGGGTTCAAGCAATTCTCCTGCCTCAGCCTCCTGAGTAGCTGAGACTACAGGTGCCCACCACCACACTCAGCTAATTTTTTGTATTTTTAGTAGAGACGGGGTTTCACCATGTTAGCCAGGATGATCTCGATCTCCTGACCTCGTGATCTGCCTGCCTCGGCCTCCCAAAGTGTGGTTCTCTCTCTTTTTTTAAAAAATTAAAGATTGTGCTTTAATTATTTTAAAGCAGTGGACACTTGTCATTCAAATACATTTGTACAGAGAAGCCGCATATATTATGAAATGCATTTTCTCTGTTGAAAGGTTGGGGAGAAAGCTGAGTGCCTTTGACGCTGCCTGTACCACTTTATCCGCCTTCCTGCCTCTTGGTAGCCCTGGGAGTACTTGAAGGAACCGCTGGGTGACAAGGAATACCCTTTGAAGACCACAGGATCAGATGACCTGCATGCTCCCTTCTAGCTATATGGTATCATTTTAACCCAAATTTCTGTAATGATCCAGAAAGCCCTGTGCTTATTTTCGTACCCATAATGAAAATCATTTGTAAATATAAGACTTAAAGTATTCAATATCTAGCTTTTATAGAAATATTCACTATATGTTTTGCTCGGATTCACTTGAGTAAAATTATTTTTAGAAATATGTGTGTGAATATGTATAAATCTGAAGGTATGTGTCTTATTACTAGGAGGTGATAAGAAGGTTATAATAAGATTACATGAAACAGTTTAGAATTTGACAATGCAATTAAATTCAGTTTCATTCAGTGAGCATTTCTGTAGCGCCTACCTTGTAGAAGACACTGTGCAAAGCTGGATCTAAAGCTCCCAAGGGTTACAAAGATGAATGACAGACTCTGTCCTCAAGTTCTTTCTGATGTACTCCTTGTCAGAGATTTTAACTTTTTAATACATTCTAAGTGTAAGAAGTGTAAGGTACCTAGGGAGAAATTGGTTTGAAGCACAGAGAATAAATAAATGAATGAATAAATGCCACTGAGCAGGTCAAACGTCTTGTGGCCATGTATGGGCAACGTGTGCCAAGGGTCAAGTAAAAGTGTCCCCGAATGGAGAGCTATTCTGTCCTTCTTCTTTATTAATGTCGATCCATCTATACTAATGGATTTAGCATGAAGGGAAGCAAGGTGGGGGTGGGGAAGTGAGAGTCACTGCCTCACAGACTTCCATCCTTCATTAATATTAATGCTGTCTTCAACCCGTGCAAGTTGGCACAACACAGCCTAAAAGCTTAATACAAGAAAAATAGTTCTGATGCTCCTGATTCATTGACATCAAGCACTAAACAATCTCCTGGTATGCCATGTGCCTTCGTTTTTGTCCAATGAAGAGGAATTTCCCTTCAGTACAAGTTGGACACAGTAAGGGTTTTGTTTGTTCTCTCAAAAGTTTATTATTTCAGTTTTAAAACAATTTTCCATCTATTGGCCCACATTAACTCTGAACGAAAACAGACTTAGCTTGTAGGAATTAATGTATTTTGTAAATCAGCATACAATGAACCCTTCTTTTAATTAGTAAGTGTTTACTTGCATCCTTTGAGTTCAATCCTGGGAGTCATTTTCCTGTAGCCCAGGAGCTCCGGCAAGCCCATGGACAGGGAGAGACTCAGAATGTGTTTGTGTGATCAGTTCAGGGGATTTGTGCCCAGATCTGTGTCTGGTGATCTATTCTGTTCCGAATTTGTGAAACACAGTGATCGAAAAAGTGTCATTATATGTCTTCCTTGGACCAAACACGCTTTAATAAGAACTCAAAATATTCACATACAATGTTAGAATAATCTCAGAGATAAAAAAAAAAAATCAAGGTCTGGAGGTAGTAAGACTTGTTCAAAAAATACTCAGTGAGCAATTGGCAAAGTTGGTACTTCCCAAGGCCTCCTGCCTGTCAGTGTAGTGTTCTTTAAATTCAAAAGATGTCTTTTACATTCCCCAGAGCCATAATCTGTGATTTAGAGACCCATTTTATTTCTAAGCATGCTCATACCAAAAAGAAAACAAAGGAGTAAGCAGGTTTTTGCAACTATTACCTAATTCCACTGCAGCCTACCACTGCAGCTGGCTTTTCATCTGCCCTTCAATCTTTCTTACTCAAAAGCAAACCCAAACATAGTTGATGCCAGAAATAAAGTAAAAAATCAAGAAAAAAAACACCTTCCTACAAAAAGTCCATAAAATGAATTTGAAAGAAAACAAATGGATATATTTCAGCTCTCTCTTTACTTCTCTTCCTCTATCATAGCTTCCTCTCCCATTTTCTCATCAAATATTAAAGGGTCCGCACATGAGGGCAGATACATGTGGCAAGAAGAGACACAGAGGCAAATGTTTCCTTTTTTTTTTTTTTTTTTTTCTTTTAATATGAAGAGCTTTTTAGAATTTGCGATGTTAGTACCTGGGTAATGGTGTCTTAGCTGTATTCCTGCATTGTATAGAGGTTTTGAGGGTGACTTGTTAATGTGTGCAGTGTCTGAGATGCCGTGTCTGGGTGCAAGAAAGACTGTGACTAGCAAGTGGCTTCTTCCAGAGGCCTGAGCCAGGGTCAGACTGGTAGCTGGGAGGTAAAAGACATTATACCCTGTTATGAATTCTTGCTCAAAGTCCTATTTTAATAGTTTAATATTTACATCTAAATAGTCCCCCCAAACCCAACAAAACCCCTCAAATACCCTAACTTTTAGTGTCAGCCCTTTTCAAAGGAAGAGCAACTATTCACGGGCTTCTTATGCCGTCAAAATTTACAAGCTATTACTTAAATTACAACTCATAATAATTCCTCAAAGGTAAAAGGAAGAGTTTCCTAATATGAGAGTTAGTGGATGATTTTCAAGCTTCATATTTCTCTTTCTTTTTAGAGGACAAAAGAAAGCAAAGCATAAAAGAGAAATGGTTTTAATACTGAGTAGAAAATGCAATATATATGTAGAAA
>NW_016816095.1:2420881-2462617 GCF_001698545.2 Rhinopithecus bieti
TGAGAGTTAGTGGATGATTTTCAAGCTTCATATTTCTCTTTCTTTTTAGAGGACAAAAGAAAGCAAAGCATAAAAAGAGAAATGGTTTTTAATACTGAGTAGAAAAATGCAATATATATGTAGAAAATATATGCTCCATTTGAATTCGTATTTACATGTTTTGTAAGCTCAAATAATATATGTTTTTCATTATTTTAGTAAAATTAAAGAATGAGCATTCAGCTATCTTTAAATTTTCATATTGCTCATGCTAGTTTAGGCATGCCAGATCACTTTGGTGTAATAAATTCCTACATAAGTATTGCACGGATACTAAGACACTGCAGTATTTTTCTTTTAAATGTGAATTGAAGAAAAAATATTAATAGATAGGCACATTTTTATGCTAGCCATTATTAGAATTTACTAATGAGAAATCTGACATGCTATTTCCTATTGCTTTAATATGTTATATATTATAAAATGTTTTCCCACATTATAGGCGTTAATTGCATAATGTTAAAAAAAAATCCTGTGCGATTTCTTGTGATTTATGGGCCTGCCATTGGTGACTAGGTGCGGGAGAACTTTGGCTTTTGTGGACTTGTTCAGGGAAAGGATGTGTGAAAAGTTGAGGAAGCCCAATTAGAGAAAGGCACTGAGAAAAATTTTTAAAAATCTATCCTGCTGAGAGGCAGGCATTTTTTCTGGATGACAAATGTCTGGAGTTCTCAGTTTTACAAAAAAAAGAGTGCTCACCCCTGGTCTCTTATCCTTTTGTCATGTAGGTAACCTAAGCTGTGGAAAAAGAGACCATCTGGAAAGAATGCTGCGGTTTCACAGAGCCAACATTATTCTCTATCTCCCCTTCCTCTTCCTCTTTCTTTATGGATGGCAAACAGTGTTCAGATGACAGATTTTGGAAAACTGTCTTAGGAGACGCATTCTCAGGCAGTTCCAGTGTATTGGTATTTTGGATGTTTCTGTGCATTTTGTCATATGGTTCAGAAGGGTGATAGGCTTTCTGTGAACTGCTGGGCTTCAGGAAGGCTATTATCTTCCACTCAGTTTTAATTGAGGAATTTATGGGATTTTGCCACCTTGTGAGGTAAGTTAGACATAAATGCCTTGTGATTTACACGTGAAAGATTTTTCATTGTGTATCGACATAAATCTTATTAATCCACTACATTTCTAAGATGTCATGGTCAACTGAAGAAATTCTTCACCAGTTTTCCTTGTAAATAAAAATGAAGTGCATTCTTCATTTTTTAATGATAGTTGGTGTCTACTTATACTGTATCATGATATCACTTCATCTGCATTGTCATCTTAAATAGCATCCTTTTAATTGTTTCAGGTCAACAAATAAGGTTTAATAAAGAGAAATATACAAACTCTGCAGCTTATATTCTAAAAGAGGTGCAATATTTTAGCCAATTAGTGGGAATGAAAAACCACCTTGAGAAATAAATCTGTAAGTGAATGCTACTGGTTTTAAAAGGCATCTTCTTGACAAGAATCAAATGAACACTATCTCTAAAAATCTAATCTGAAGGCAAAACAGATTTGTTAGTGTGATTATTAAAATAATTGCCACCTTCTGGTGTAAAGTGATGTCAACAGTGAACAATCAAGTAATGCCCTTTGCTTGGGTACAGTCAAGCACTCAAAGCTACCGTGAAATAGGATTGGACGGGGCCTTTCATTTCATATGAGAATTAATTCTCTAAATGCAGTGGAGAGGAGGCAGCTTATTTTTTCCCCCCAGCAAGCAGCTAGAAACGAGTCTGCGGGAGGCCATGTTTTTTCTTACTCATTTCTTAGTGTATGCATGTATGTTACCAAGTATCATGGCAAATAATTTATTTTTTTCAATATAATTCCATTAGAAGAGAAAAAAAATGGCAGAATTTTCCCGAAAGTCTTGTGGCTTTAAAAAATTCCACTTTGGCATCTAAATTGTTTTCTAAGGACTGAATTAAAGGTAACATTTTTTTTTTTTTTTTTTTTTCAACTGCAGCAAAAGCTTCACAGCTGCTTTGGGGTTCTCTGCAAGAGAGCACAGCTCCATTCTGGATTTACTACAGATCTTCCCAGGAAGAGTCCATACACATGTAATCTGTGGCAAACCTCAGTTATGGAGAACAACTCTTCTCAAAAAGGTTAAGTTAGTAGCCATAAAGAGACAAGTGCCACGTATATGCAGTTACTGAATACCCTGCCCTGTGTTTTAAAAAGTATTTTGAAAGAAACAATTCTATAGCTTAAGACCTCAGGTTTAAGAACTTACTGACCTTAAATGTATTCAGAATAAAGAAATAAATATTAAGTATGCGATTTTACATGTAAATTTCTGTGTTTTGCATCTCATAACATTATCTTTTGTGTCAAATCTGTTAACAATGCCTTTAACATCTAAAATGCAGCATATTTACCACTTCTTGAACTTTTACAGTTGAAAAAGCAAATGCAAGACTGAAAAAAAATTAAAAATTAGGTGATCAATAACACATTTCTTCTCCATCAGATTATTTTTTCCATGTACAAAGTTCCTGTTTGATTTTTCAATTATTCAAAATGTCAGAATGATAGATATAAGAGAATAACCAACTAACCAGGGAAATGTCTGCCTAAAAATATTCAGTATAAAGATTCAGAATGATGCTTTATGATGGATTAAACTTCCCCTGTTCTGCCTCATTAGGGTTCTCCCAATTTGACCCAATTCAAACCTATTACCTAATATATATCTAACAGTAAGATTGCATAAATGTTCACTAGTACAATAGAAGCTAAATGAGCAGTTTCAGATAATTTAATTAAGTTGTAGGTCTTCTAATATAATTCCTTAAGTATGTGAACTTTTAACTTGTGTTAACTCAATTTCCTTATGCTTTCATTTACCATTTGTTGGGGACATTACAGTGATTAGCCAAAGTCCTTCCAGCTACTAATGTTCTCCATAAATTTTGATTTAAATTGACTGTCACTTTCTCAGTATAATAAAGTAGATATTTGACATCTCAAAAAAAGAGAACTGGTCTAGTATATTACGTTGCCAAGGAGTGGCACGTTTTTCTCTATCACACAAAATCCACATAAAATACCCCTTAATAAAGGCTGTTCAGAGTAGGCAGAGTGAAGTGGATTGCGTACTACATATTCATAGACATGTCTACACATTAGCATTTCTTGAAAAACTAGGCTCCTAGATGCCTTTGGTATTGAAAACACACATGGCATCATGTTGCCATCTAATTGTTTTGTATTTGGTGGTTATCAATGTCAGCATTTAGGAACTCCATGTATTACAATAGGAAGGTAGCAGCTGTTCTGCTTCAGCTGAGGTCAAAAGCAAGACTTGGCCAAGTGGGCTAAGCTCAGATACTTCTCCCATGCTTTCTCAGCTCAGATAACTAAAGGGGCAAATCATATAATTGTGCTTTGAAATTTGTTAATTAATATGTGTGTTTTTCAATATTGTATGTGTGTTGATAATTGCAAAAGCTGGGTGGTGAGTACATGAATGTTCATTATTGCTATGGTCTGAATGTTTGTGTCCCTGAAAATTCATATGTTGAAATTCTGACTCCCAAGATGATGGTATTAAGAGGTGAGGCCTTTGGCGGGGGTGATTAGGTCATGAGGATGGAGTCATGAATGGAATTAGTACCCTTATAAAAGAGATCTTAGAGAGCTACCTTGCTCCTTCTGCCATGTGAGGACATGGAGAGAAGGTGCCACCTACGAACAAGAAAGCAGCCCCTCACCAGAAGCTGAATCTGCTGGCACCTTGATCTTGGACTTCCCAGCCTCCATAACTATGAGAGATGAATTTCTGTTGTTTATAAGCCACGCAGTTTGTAGTACTTTGTTGTAGCAGCTTGAATGAACTAAGGCAATTACAATATTCCCTCTACTTTTGTATATGTTTAAACAACCCTAAGCAAGTAAAATTATGTTCCCACAAATATATGTCTACCCCAAACTCTCTTTAGTTCCAATAAAATGACTCAGTCAATAGGATTTTGGTATCACCAATTACCATCCTTGAAGTTATCTAGTCACTCCATATACGAAAGCCTCAGTTCAGTGCCCAGAATAACCTAAAAAACACAGGAAGAGTAACATTTTTTCCCCCTAGGTTCAGTGCTAGAATTTCTGCATTGAATGGATCAAGAATCTACAGGGAGCCAAGTCACTTAAAAGTATCAGGTATGCTGTGGGATAACTGCATGCAAGGGACAGGAAATGTCAGCCCCTCTGGCTAATGGTTTTCTCTAACAGTTTCCCGTAAAACCACTGCTTCTGCAATGTGCTTGGCATTGACATTGGTCCTGACTAGAGACAGCCTTCTTCTTCTTCTTCTTCTTCTTCTTCTTTCTTCTTCCTTCTTCTTTCTTCCTCTTTCTTCTTTTTTTTTCTTTTCTTTTTTTTTTTTTTTTTTTTTTTTTTGAGGCAGAGCCTCACTCTGCCACCCAGGCTGGACTGCAGTGGCATTATCTTAGCTCACTGTAACCTCTACCTCCCGAGTCTAAGTGATTCTTCTGCCTCAGCCTCCTGAGTAGCTGGGACTACAGGCATGTGCCACCACGCCCAGCTAATTTTTGTATTTTTAGTAGAGATGAGGTTTCACTATATTGGCCAGGCTGGTCTCGAACTCATTACCTCGTGATCCACCCACCTTGGCCTCCCAAAGTGCTGGGATTACAGGTGTGAGCCATCATACCCGGCCTGAAACATCCTTCTTTGAAGCACTTGGTACCCACAAAATATAACACTCAATTCTAGAACCTTCTTGGCACCTAGTCAAGAAGAGTATTACCTAAGTAATCATAAGATTAACTAATATTTATCAGGAGCTTACTCTATGTTAAGCAATTTGTAAGCATTTTTTAATCTATTCTTACAACTTTAGAATTAGCAACCATTATGATTCTTGTTTTACAGATGGGACAGCTGAGGCACAGTGATGTCTCCTAAATTACCAAAGGTGGCAAAGCAAGGCAGCAATACTTAGTTTTCTTTGTTTTTTTCTTTGAGACAGGCTGTCACTCTGTCATCCAGGCTGGAGTGAAGTGATGTCATCACGGCTCACTGCAGGCCTGACTTCCCGGGCTCAAGCGATCCTCCCGCTTCAACCTTCTGACCTTCTAAAAATTAGCTGGGACCACAAGCGCATGCCACTATGCCCAGCTAATTTTTAATTTTTTATAAAGGCAAGGTCTCCCTATGTTGCCTAGGCTGGTCTTGAACCCCTGGGCTCAGGTGATCCTCCTGCCTTTGCCTCCCACACTGCTGGGATTACGGGTGTGAGCCACCATGCCTGGCCTGCCCAACTTTGAATTGAATGTTCTGTCATTACACGAGAGCGGCCAGGTTATACCCCTGTTTCATTGGATGGATGATAATATAGTGAGGCTTCCATGCATGTTTATGAATGTTGGATAGTACATTTAAAAGTACATACACCTTTATAACACAAGTAGTACCTGTTACTGAAAACATTTAAACAATGTTGTTAATCTAAACATAAAATAAAATTATTACCAGTTTCACTACCTAGAGATCACTACCTTTAAGATTTCACTTTACACTCAAGTCCTTTCTACACCTGTTTTAAAAATAGAAATTGAATTACACAGAGCACATTCTTTTATAATCTAGTATTTGATTTAATAATGTATCATGAACATCTTCCAATGTCTTGAAACGTATTTCTATAACATCTTTTTTAATGGCTGCATAATGAATATTTTGATTTTGAAAGAAGTCAAGGTACAATATTTTACAGCCTCAAGTCCCAACCTGAATTTCACATCTGGCCTCAGGTGGAACTATTTCCACATCCTTATTTGCAAAGAGTTTTGAAACGTGGGTTAGGCAGAGGTGATCGATGATCAGCATATTGCAAGAAGAGATGCACACACACACAGAGCTGACTATTCAAGCTCCTTTTCCTTCTTCAGTATTTCTGCATGGTTAAGATGAGTGGGTTATTTTACATCTAACAATTCTGTAAATGGGTACTCCTAGACAAAGGGGTACAATAATTGGCTAACAGTGGAGTTGCATGAAGCCGTGGGAGAAAGGGGCAAAGGATGCTTTACATGTAGTCAAGAGCCTTGGTTACTCAGTTTCTTTTGCTTTCCTCGCTGACTCAGCCCGAGGGTAAAGGGGGAAGTGACATCTTTACTGAGACCTCCCTGGTCAAATGCAATCAGGTTGACTGAAAGCTCTCAGAATGAAACGAGATTCTCCCATCTGGGCAGCATGTGCTGGCCAGAGAAATGACTGACGAGGAATCAACTCTGCACTAGTGCTGGACAACGATTTCAACATCTCACTTAAAAGTGCGGTGAGTTAAGGTGGTTTCTGAATTATGTATTAACTCAGCTTCCAGATATAGTCCTGGTTGCATATTTCAGCTAAACGTCTCTCTGAAACATCAATGTCCACAAATCACAGCTCTTGCTCTCTTATTTGCTGGTCTGGTTGTCACTTCCTATAACTCTTTACTCTTGACTCTGGTATTCCAGCACCTAATATTGAATTTTCAATATCAAGCTACCCTACACCCCCTTGCTCTTCATCCTTTTTCTTGCATGAAAACCTCTGCTTCCCTAAAAGTACACAAAGTCTGCCAGCAATGTTGACAAAAGCACAAATTATTACTCATTGTCCATTGGGGAGTACTTTGTTCTATCAGCCTCTTTCCCGTGTCAAAGCCTCAGTTATACTCTTACTATTATCACTAATGGACATTTGGTGTGTTTGCTGCAATCTTCAGATTCATCAAGACCAGCTCTCAAAATACTCCCTGGCTTAGCGGCTGGTGCCAAGGGTAGGTCTTGGCACCTGAATCTCTATATAAACTCTCTCTTTCTTCCAGCATGACCTTCCCATTCTACTTCACCCCATGCTTTCTTCCGTTCATTTCCACCACTAATAATTAATATGACCCAAGTCCTGTTAAAACTGCTTCTGAAATACCTCTAAAATTTATTCCTCTCTCTCTCTATTTCCTCTGTTCCTTACCCCCTAGCTCAGGCCATACGGCTCTATTACTTGGACGTCTGCAGTAGCATACCAGCCGGCCTCTTCACGTTGACACAGTTCCTCTCCAGATCATTTTCCACAGCAGTGAGAGGATTGTTTTAAAAAATGTCACTGTGGTCACGTTAAAATCTTTATGTGGCCTATGAGTGGGATACTCGTATGTCCAGTTTTGTTTTTTTGTTTTTGTTTTTGCTTTTGAGACAGAGTCTCACTCTGTCATCCAGGCTGGAGTACAGTGGCACGATCTCAGCTCACTGCAAACTCCACCTCCCAAGTTCAAGCAATTCCCTTGCCTCAGCCTCCCAAGTAGCTGGGACTAAAGGTGCACGCCGCCATGCCCGGCTAATTTTTTGCATTTTAGTAGAGACGGGGTTTCATCATGTTTGCCAAGATGGTCTCCATCTCTTGACCTCATTATCTGCCCACCTCGGCCTCCTAAAGCGCTGGGATTACAGGTGTCAACCCCTGCACCCAGCTGTTTTGTTTATTTTTTGAGACAGGGTCTTGCTCTGCCACCTAGACTAGAGTGCAGTGCCACAATCACCACTTATTGCAGCCTCAAACTCCTGGGCTCAAGTGATCCTCAGCCTCCCAAGTAGCTGGGACTACAGGCATGGACTGATTTATTTATTTATATATTTATTTTTGTTGTTAGTTGAGGTGAGGTCTCACTACCTTGCCTAGGCTCATATATCCAATTTGCTGGAACTATACCAGTTTTTGCTTGTTGTAATGATTCATAATGCCTTATTTACTGTCAAGAGTGTTCTGCTTTAGAGAATAAATTATATGATTACATTACCTATGAGGCCACACCTCAACAAGCCCCCATCCACAGTGGGATGGGCCACTGCAGGGACGGTGCCACGCACCCTCCCACCCAAGATCCTTGTGCATGTGGTTCTTTCTTTCAGGAATGTTATTCAACCCCTTTTTCCTTTCAATCTAATTTTTACTTACTCTTCAGCTCCCATTAGAAAACAAGCTCCACCACGGCAGGAACTTCTGTCTGCTTAGATCACACTGTATTCCAAGTGCTTAGAATAATGCCTGGCAAATAATGTGTACTGAATTGGTTGAATAAATGGATCTTGATTCAAGCATTACTTCCTCAGGGAAGCCTTTCCTGCTCTTCCTTTCTCTACCTGCCCCAGTATTTGTTTGCTTTCTTTGTGAAATGTTGTTTAAAAATTATGTAGTTTCTTTCAGATATTTTTATCTCAATTTATGATGACACAATCATTAGTTCACTAGACTTTGACTTTAACTGGAGCAGGGGCCATTTTCGTTTTGCTTATTTTTATGTTTGTGCCACACATTGTCCCATAAATATGTGTTACATGAATAAATGATGGAATATTATGACAAAAGCACTATATAAGGCACTTTAGCAATCCCAAGAAAAATTAGATATAGTTTATTCTCTAGAAGCTTATAATTTATTTGAAGTGAAGAAAACTCAAAAATATACAAGTCGGTGGCAGTACAAGACAATGAAGTGACCCATAGGATTTTAGAACAAAAGACTCTGGAAATGATGTAAATCAGCCCTAATTCATCATAGCAGCATTAAGCGAATATCACACAATGATGGCGAGAGTAATATGAGGAGCTATCTGGATACCAAGTACTTGCAGATGTTCAGAAGTTGAAAAATGCTGCTGTGTCCATGACTGTCAAGGAAAGGTTATGGAGGAAGTCAACATGAATTGACTTTTGAGGGATTTATTCTCTAATGAACATTCATTATCTATTATATAATAATAGCAAGAAGACTCTGTCCTTGTCCAAGAAGGGCAAGAGGTTGGCAAACTGTACTTTCCAGGCCAAATCTGGCCACTTGTTTTTATAAAGAGCTTTATGGGAACATGGTCATACCTATTTGCTTACATCTTGTCTATGGCTGCTTTTGAGCAGATGAGTAGTTGCAACAGAGATCATAGGGTCCACAAAGCCAAAAGTATTTCTTATTTGGCCCTTTACCAAAAAGGTTTGCCAATCCCTGAGTTAAACTCTCAGGGTTGGGTGGAGGAGAGAGCCATACAGCTCCAAAAAATGATGACATATTTGTTTAGAAGAGACATGTCAGAAGCTTCATAGAAGAGTAGTAGAAGAGAACATGCAGGACAGGAAGCCCGGAAGAAAGGATATGTGAGTGATGTCTTGAAGGATCAGGTGGTCACTGGAATTTGATTATAAAGAAGGAGAAAGAGGCCAGGCGTGGTGGCTCACACCTGTAATCCCAGCACTTTGGGAGGCCGAGGCAGGTGGATCACGAGGTCAAGTGATCGAGACCATCCTGGCCAACATTGTGAAACCCCGTCTCTACTACAAATTCAAAAATTAGCTGGGCATGGTAGTGGGCGCCTATAATCCCAGCTACTCGGGAGGCTGAGGCAAGAGAATCGCTTGAACCCAGGAGGCAGAGGTTGCAGTGAGCCAAGATCATGCCAGCCTGTCAACAGAGCAAGATTCTGTCTCAAAAAAGAAGAAGAAGGAGAAGAAGAAGAGGAAGAAGAAGAAGAAGAAGAAGAAGAAGAAGAAGAAGAAGAAGAAGAAGAAGAAGAAGAAGAAGAGGAGGAGGAAGAAGAAAGAGGCTGGGCATGGTGGCTCATGCCTATAATCCCAGCACTTTGATTGTGTGAGGCCAGGAGTTCAAGACCAGCCTGGGCAACATAGTGAGACCTCATCTGTATAAAAAAAAATTAAAAAATTAGTCAGGGATTATGTCACACATCTATATTCCCAGCTACTTAGGAAGCTGAGGTGGAAGGGTTGCTTGAACCCAGGAGTTCATAGCTACAGTGAGCTATAATCACACCACTGTGCTCCAGCCTGGGCAACAGAATAAGTCACTACCTCTTAAAATGAAAAGGATAGAAGATATACAAAGAACTGCGGTGAGACTCCAGGAATGTACAGATTTTATTTGAGGAGAAAATGCATAGAATTTCCAGTTTGGGGCACTGGTTCCCGTTGGGAAGCACAGGATGCAAGTTTGTAGAGTGAGACTGCAGGGACTATGCAGAGCCTTGAGTGCAGGGCTGAAACATTTGAAATTCACCAGGTAGGCCATGGGGAGATGTTGATGGCTCTTGTCCAGAGCAATGACAGAAGAAAAGGAATGCATGTTTGGACTCTGAGTCTGATGATCTGGATTGGGAGAAAATCTGGGGGACCACAGAGGCCATCTCTTGAAGAAGACAGAAGAAGTTGGAGAGTTGAAAGCAAATGAGCTACAGACAGGTCTTGCTTTGTCTACATGCTGTTTGAAGATTATAAAAAACCAACTGTTGGCCAGGCGCGGTGGCTCATACCTGTAATCCCAGCACTTTGGGAGGCCAAGGTGGGTGGATCACAAGGTCAGGAGATCGAGACCATCCTAGCCAACAAGGTGAAACCCCATCTCTACTAAAAATACAAAAAATTAGCAGGGCATGGTGGCATGCACCTGTAATCCCAGCTACTTGGGAGGCTGAGGCAGGAGAATCGCTTGAATCCAGGAGGCAGAGGTTGCAGTGAGCTGAGATTGTGTCACTGTACTACAGCCTGGGCAGCAGAGCAAGATGCCATCTCAAAAAAAAAAAAAAAAAAAAAAAATCTAGATTTCCGCCACTCTGCCATGTCTAAGAAAAATCACAGTCTCTGGCAGTACTGGGCCTGCTTCTTGCATGGCAACAATGGGTTGGAGCTGAGCCATGCTGTGTGGAGTTGGCCCCATCAGGCGCCACTCTGGCCATCTGTAACTGTGTAACATAAGCCCCGTGGACACTGGAATTTGCAGCCTCTTATGCCATAATCTGGACATAAAGTTTGAAACAGTCCTCAATTGGATGGGAGCCAACACATTCACCTTTCTTGTCCTGCCTTCATCTCTTAGCCACTGACTGTTCTTTTTGAAGTTTCCTGAAGATCCACCTCCTTCATTTTTAAACACCAGGTTTGTTTTGGTGTTGTAGGCTCTTAATGGGAGTGTGTTAGATCTTGTGAACATCTGCCTGAGGATATGGCCTCTGATTTAATTCTATTGTGACATCTTTCTCTCTTCCCTCCCTCATTAATTTCTCACAGACCACATCTTACCTGCAAACCAAACTTTCTGACCCCACTGCCACCCCACACCGCCTCATTTCTTAATCTTGTAGTTTCCATCCATCTTTCTTGCTTAAACAACAATAGCTTTTGTTTGTGCTTTTCAGCAGAGTTTGAGTTTTAATTCTCCCTCAAACAAAAACTCTTTCTCCCAAGAAAGTTTTAGAGGGTAGCTTGTGTGACATTCTCAAGAGAAGACTTTAAATTCCTTCACACGTCTTTCTCCCTTTGCCTGGCTGGTAAAAATAGGCTTCAATGCATTTTGACTGTTAGTGATGTGTGAGTCAAAGGCAGGTAGATGCTATAAAACAACAGTTCATCTATTGCCACTCCTGCTGGGCTGGGGTTCCTCCCACTACCCTGCCTGGGACACTGCTTCTGCTGATGCACCCGCAGCTCCATAAACAGGCAGCAGAGGCCATGGTGGATTCTGCTGAGCAAGTGGTACAGACACATGTCTTTTTATAAAGCCTGGTTGTGATCTGGTTATATGTGTTTTATGTTTCGAGGAAAAGGATTTGGCCCTTATGAAGCAGTTCAGCCATAATTCTGTGTCAAAAGCAGCCTATAACAGAGCTGGGACCCTGCCAGATGACTTAATAACTAATTTCTATTATTGTGTTAAAATGCATATAACATTTCTGAGCTATTGAGTATAGAAAATTCAGAGGAAAATCTTATCCCATTTGGAAAAGGCCAGCCGCAAACTTAACTTCTTCCTGCTTTGTCTGCAAAGTGAAGGGGTTAAAATTGATGATCTTGAGGTGCTTTTGTGCCAATACTATGAACAAAGAGAGGGATGGTGGAGCTGCATTGTCCATAGGGAATTTGGGTTTTCATGATGCCTGAGTCAAATTTCCTGGACCAAGAAGCTGCTGGAAAGCTCAATTTCTCCCAGGGGTAAGGACTGAGATGGGGCAAGACTGAGTAGTTACACAGAGAACCTGTGTGATGAAGTGGAAAAAAGTGTGGATTTTTGACTTCAGACACTAAGGTCCCTATTTTTTGAGCTCTTAAACCTCATGGTTGTTTTACTCGACTTCTCTGCCCTTTGGTGTCTTCTCTTGCTACATGAGGCCAACACCTTTTGTTTTAGTTTGCTTGGGCTGCCATAACAAAACACCAAACAACAGAAATGTATTTTCTCACAGTTCTGAAGGCTGGAAGTCCAAGCTCAAGGTGTTGGCAGGGTTAGTTTCTTGTCAGGGCTCTTTCCCCGGCTTGCAGATGGCCACCTGTTCTCTGTGTCCTCACATAGTGATATGGTGTGGCTGTGTCCCCAACCACATTTCATCTTGAATTATAATCCACATAATCCCCACACGTTGTGGGAGGGACCCAGTGGGAAGTGATGGACCATCAGGGTAGTTTCCCCCATGCTGTTCTCATGCTAGTGAGTGAGTTCTCACAAGTTCTGATGGTTTTATAAGCGCCTGGCATTTCCCCTGCTTGCTTGCACTCACTGTCTCCTGTTGCCTTGTAAAGAAGGTACCTGCTTCTGCTTCACCTCCTGCCATGATTGTAAGTTTCCTGAGGCCTCTTCAGCCATGCAGAACTGTGAGTCAGTTAAACCCCTTTTCTTTAGATAAATTACCCAGTCTCGGGTATTTCTTTATAGCAGTGTGAAAACAGACTAATACACATGGCCTGACCTTTGGGCCTCTGGTGTCTCTTCTTTTATCTACAAGGACACCAGTCCTATTGGATTAGGGCTTCACCCTTATAATCTCATTTAACCTTAATTACTTTCCTAAAGGCCCTACTTCCAAATACTGTCATGTTAGGGGTTAGAACTTCAAAGTGCAAATTTTGGGGTACACAACTCAGTCCATAGCACCTATCTTAGAGGACTGGCATGAAGATGAGACAGGGGAAAATGAGATGACACACGAAAAGCCTTTCATCAAGTTCCCAGGCCATTGCAAAGCCCTACCCAGAGCCACAAATACAACCCAAAGAATGTGTCACATTAAGAAGGTGTTCAGCCCTCATGATATGTTTGATATGGGAAGAAGATTAAGCAGTAATTGATAACTTTGAGGTTTACTATGCAAGATATCTGATTATGCCTAGAGTGGAAGTATGTATTTCTTTAAATATTGTTTCAAATACTTTATTATCAATAATTAGAAATTTATTTGGTTTCAAGAATTAGCTAAGGTGTCGAGATAAAGCGAAATTGATTGGGTAGAGAGCTGCTGTGCACTGCCTACCCTTTGGAGGCTGGAAGTCCAAGCTTAAAGTGTTGGCAGGGTTAGTTTTAGGTTAGACATTGCTTACTGCTACAGTGTACCCTATGGGTCAGCATTGATTGGCGGTGTCCACCCCACTGAAAAGAGCAGCCAGATCGTGAGTGCAGTGGAGGCCTAATGCTTGATTTCATGAACAATGTCTATGCTATTGTTTCCCAGAAGAAATACTGTAGAGCTAGTATCTGTATGGGTGAGAGTGAAAAAATACTCCCAATAGTCCTTGATAGTTGAAAAGTATCTCACAAGACAGTTAAGCAGTAAGGATTATCATGATGCAAGGAAAGGTAGGAAGGCAAGACAACTGGGCAGCCAGAAATGGCTTCAAGCCATGTATGGGTGATCAGACAGTGATGGCATTAGCTGTCATTTTTACTGAAACAAACCCCTAACAAAGAAGAAAATTTCTCTGCAATGTGTTGACACGGACTCAAATGTTAGTGTTTTTTTTGTTTTGTTTTTTTAAGAACACTTTAAGGAATCTTTTGAATATGATGTTAGGTTTCTGTAGCCATAAAATCACATTTAAAAGGCCCTGAAGTACAGTAATTGGCCAAAAAAGAGAAGTGATTAAGAACTATCCCTGGTGTTCGACAGATCAGTAGGGTGACAATTGTTAATATTAATCTATTGTACATTTCAAAATAGCTAGGAGAGAACAATTCAAATATTCGTAGCATAAAGAAAAGGTAAATATTTAAGGTGCTACATATCTCAATTACTCTCACTTGATTACGTAAATGTATCAGATTATCACATGTACCCCCAAATATGTACAAAACTAATACGTAGCAATAAAAAATAGAAAAAAGGAAGAACTGTTAGAGGTGTCAATATCAATGATTAAGAAGAAATATTGGCTGGGTGAGGTGGCTCACACCTGTAATAACAGCACTTTGGAGGGCCGAGCTGGGCTGATCATGAGGTCAGGAGTCCGAGACCAGCTTGACCAACATGGTGAAACCCTGTCTCTACTAAAAATAAAAAAAATTAGCCAAGTGTGGTGGCAGGCACCTCTAATCCCAGCTGCTTGGGAGGCTGAGGCAGGAGAATTGCTTGAACCCAGGAGATGGAGGTTGTAGTGAGCCAAGATCTCGCCACTGCACTCCAGCATGGGTGACTGAGCAAGATTCCATCTCAAAAAAAAAAAAAAAAGAAGAAGAAATATCATGATTTAAGTCTAAATAATGGGAATGGGAAAGAAGAACTAAGCACACTTTGAATCTGCAAGAAAAATGTGTAATGGGTCAGGATCCTGGAGGTAGCTGAGCAGGTACTGGAATAATTATAATTATTTACATTTGGAGATGCCTCAAGCCATTCCTGAGATTAGCCATAAACTCCAACCTCTCCTGTAGGTTTACAAAGCAATGTGTCAGACACTGGCTCAAATAAGAACTTATTTGGAAAATAAAACATCCATCTATATGAATATATCCATAGTCTTGAAATAGTATGCTCTTCCTAAATTTATTTTTGTAAAGTTTTCGTTCTTCTTGGGAAAAAGGGACCAGCGCTTTGCTTGATTCAAGTGTCAGTAGCTGGAGATGGCTTTGAAAGTGGGTCCTGAGGTTTCTGGGCTCATCCTCAAGAGGGAAATTAGTGCATCGGCTGGAATGGGGGTGAAAGGAGTTCTGAAGTTCAAGTGCTTGGAAGAGGAAGAGAGCAAACAATGTCCACAGAAGCAATGAATGGAAAATTGCCCTGAAGGAACCAGGAGTTCGACACAGAGGAAAGGTACTCCCAAATCGTAGAAAATGAGGATGTGTGGAATATCTGCACCTCTGTCTATGGCCCAAGTTGATCTTTCAGACAGTACACTTCTCAGTCATTGGAATTAAGAGAAATAAGTAACTGAAAATCTACTACCTTTTATTAACCTGGCTTCTTCTCTATCTTTGGATCTTAGATTTTTATATGACTGACTTGTCCGTCACTGCCTCGCTCTTCCCATTCTGTTTTCCTTCTGTGTAAATGTGTATTCTGTTTTTTTGACACAGAGTCTCACTCTGTCACCCAGGCTAGAGTGCAGTGGTGCAATTTCAGCTCACTGCAACCTCCCCCTCCCAGGTTCAAGCTATTCTCCTGCCTCACCCTCCCGAGTAGCTGGGATTATAGGCATGTGCCACCACACCCAGCTAATTTTGTATTTTTAGTAAAGATGGGTTTCGCTATGTTGGCCAGGCTGGTCTTGAACTCCCGACCTCAAGTGATCCACCCACCTCGGCCTCCCAAAGCGCTGGGATTACAGGTGTGAGCCACCGCGCCCAGCCTGTACGTGTATACTTAAATCTTCAATTCAAAACCTTCTATTTGTAAGGCATTAGCTGAGACTGTGGAACTATGCAAAAATAAGTAAGATGCTTTGTCTATGCATAAAGCACTTAGAATCAAGGTGGGGAGATATACATGAGCATAACTAATGGTACATCGTCCCTACCCACAGCTGTGACCTGCCGCCCACCTGTGCCTCCACTCAGAAATTCAGTCACCTGGAATTTCTTGCAGACGCATAATATATTGGGGCTTGTCATGCCTCTGTATCTCCATACAGTCTGCAGCCTCTGCCTAGAAACATTCTTAATTTCCTTCTTCTCTTTACAAACTCTTATTTAATAATCACCTCAAGTATGACCTCTGGGAAGCTTTCCCTGACATCCCAGTTTGATGTCAATGATCCTAAATATTATGCTGTAGTATTATAATGCCTTGCATTACAATAGTCTGTGTAACTGGCTGTCCTTCCCTTGAAGAAGAAGGGACAGAAACTCCTCCCTTCATCTGTAGCCTTAGTGTCTGGAATGTAGACAGTTAGAAGCCCTTTCAAGATTTCTGAGCAGAGGGAGAACTGTCACGACATGATTCTCTGATCTCTTGTGTGTGCAAGTGTGTGTGTGTGTTTGTGTTTATGCATCTATGTATGTATTTTCCTGAGGGATGTCCCAGGTTTGGTAATAAGAAGAAAGCACTGATATTTACTTGGTGTATAACACACCTGCTGAATTTTGAAAATAAAGGGTTTGACCACAAAACTAAATCTGACAAAGGGGCAAATAAATAAAAATGGGGTGCACATTCTAGTTGAGGGGCCCCACAAGCAAGCATCAGTGATTTATGGCAGAAGGGGGCTGGAAGGAATTCCTGGAAATTTGGTTCTGATCAAGTCCTTCCTGCTCATCTCTTCTAATTACAGTGAGCAAGATGAGGCCCAAGGAAGAGGGAACTGAAAATGCTGAATTCATTTCATGATGTTATGATACAAAACAACGTAATATAACATCAAAATACTGTACCATGGAATGCTGATATTTTAATGCCAGAAAGGAAACAGGAATATTCAGTGAAACAAATTATACTTTTGCTGCCTTATTATTCTCTTTTTTCAGAGTTACCTCTGCAAATTCTTTAAATTCAGTTTTTGCTTTGCTTATTACTGGATCTACTATTGACGTGGAATTTGTTAGCTTAGTTCTTCTTTCCCATTCCCATTATTTAGACTTAAATCATGATATTTCTTCTTTTTTTTTTTTTTTGATCTCACTCATGAAGGTTTTTTTCTTTTCTTGCACTGAATCACAAGCTGAGATTTTCTAATATTGTGTTTTATTTCATTTTGTTAGGCTTTTTTCTATCATATTCTTCTAATTTTTAAAATCTATTTTCCATGTGGAGGCTTCTCTAAAATCTAACACCTATTAATTTGTATCGATTTACCTTTATTTTAGGATATTATAAAATGTTCATTTTAATGTGTGTACTCATAGATAACGCATATCATTAAGTTTTAATCTTGATCATTAATACATTTATTCATTTTTCACTACCAAAATTCTTCATGTTTAGAGATCACGCAACTGTTTTGTAGGGTTCATTAATATGCATCACCAGAAATATGTTTTTATTTACAACATGCTTGCGTATATGTGTGGGTAAGACGTATTACCAAAATATGTCAGGGAAATTACAATAAAAAGGAAAGGTTCTTCTTCTTATTTAAAAGTTAATTAAATATTCTTCTATGATATAATTCTGGAAGCTGTTTTCATCAAGCAGGAAAAATAACACATTTCTTGCTTTTTTTCATATTTCATTTGCATTAAGATAGTTTAATTGCTGTAATAAAAAACCTTTCCTTAATTCTCATCTTAGGAACCAAAAGATGTTTATTGCTTAGTAGAAGCAATGTAGGTTTTGTTTTTTTTTAAAATGTGATTCATACTGAAACTCCACATGGAGGTAGCATTTATTTTTTTAACTTTAAAAGATAAAGATTCTGCATCTTCATCATTTGCAATAATGGGAAGCTTCTTACAAACTTCCCACTGCCATCCTCAAGCCCATGATTTTGCAATCATTGTATAAATGGGAAGCACAAATATGGATGTCTTTGTCCTGCTCACTCTCCTGGCTCCAAATCCACTAAAAAGGTGCCTTATTCTATCCACAGAGGGTTTGGTGGAACACACATAGGCTTTGGGGTTAGACAGAGGTAACATTCAAATCATCACTGTGCCACCCATCAACTACAGAACTATCGGAACTCTCTGAGTCTCAGCATCTGTCTAAATTGGGGCTAACATCACTGCCAATTTTAAGGAATTGTCTCATGAATGGTATACCCAGCATGGTGCCTTATGTAGAAGGCATTCCAGAAATCACTAGTTCTCTTTCTTGGCAGCCACAATCCACTAATGCAGTGCAAACAATTACAGCTAAAATCACGATAATGTGACTGCACTGGAAAAAAAAACGACCCTGAAAAAGCCTCGATAGAGAAATCAGACTGCCAGTTAATGGTAACACAAACTTCTTCAACATAATTAAAACTTGTTTTAAAGTAAGTAGATTGAAATCATCCTATACTGCAGAGAGCAGGAATGGTTAGTCCCTAAGCAGAGCAAGGGAGTCCCTCCACATATGAAGGGCCTTGGAGAAATCACCAGTATTCCAGCAACGGAGAGTCAGCTCCATCTCAGGAGGCAGAAACTAGGTTTCTTCAGGTAACTTAGAGCTCTTAAAAGCCCACTTGGGGTTTCCTCTATCCTTTGCAGCTCCTAGGATTTAATATCGACAGGAAGATTATTTTTTAATTATTACTTTGGGTTGTGTCTCCCAAAGCCTCGGTCAGGCACATAGTGAGTTGATGATAATGCCATATTACCTTTTTATTTTGGCTTCAAACTCACACTAAATACACGAAGTAATGTCTTTGTAGCCTTCAGTCAGGTGCACTGAACCCCAAATGATGGGGTTTGGGGAGAAACTCGTTCATGGCCATGAATAAGCTGCTGAAGTTTCATGCAGCAGAACACTATCAGGTCCCTTGATGAATACTCCATTCATCTGAGATGTGTCCCTGCCACAGATGTCAGATCTAGTTTCTGCAGGTGTATTTCAGCATCACTCAACAATGAAGAGATAAGGTAATATCTCTAAAGGTTCCTGAAAGGAATGCTGCCAGGCTCTCGTCCCTGAAGTCTTACTCTCCTCCTGTTCAGGTCCAAAGGGCTCAAATGTAAAGGAAGGATGGCAGATAGAGGGGGAAAGACAGAAAGGACCCTTGGACTGGCTGGAGATAAGGAGGCTCCCAGAACAGAGGTACCCACAGTAGGTCCTGGCAGAGCCATGGTCAGTGAAAGAGGATATCAAAGTGCCACTGAAAAGTGTGTCCTGGCATCTGCTAATGTGTCCTCTGTGTTCAAGCTTACATATATATATATATATTTTTTTTTGTTTTGTTTTTTTTGAGACAGAGCCTTGCCCTGTCGCCCAGGCTGGAGTGCAGTGGCGTGATCTCGGCTCACTGTGAGCTCCGCTTCCCAGGTTCACACCATTCTCCTGCCTCAGCCTCCCGAGTAGCTGGGACTATAGGCCCCTGCCATCACGCCCGGCTAATTTTTTGTGTTTTTAGTAGAGACGGAGTTTCACTGTGTTAGCCAGGATGGTCTCGATCTCCTGACCTTGTGATCCGCCTGCCTCGGCCTCCCAAAATGCTGGGATTATAGGCATGAGCCACCGCGCCTGGCCCAAGCTTATATTTTTACCATAATTCTTACTTTAAATTGTGCAAAAATAAATAAATAAAATTTAAAAGAGCCTTAGACAGAGAATCAGGACTTTTTTAGTCCCCATTCTTAAATTCGTTCCCTAATGGACTTGATTAAAGCCACACATCGAGGCTGTGGTGGAACCCAGACCATTGTCCAAATCTCCTTATTGTTGTTGTTGTTGTTGTTATTGACATCATTATCACTAGTTACTATTTACAGACTGAGTATTGTTTTCTTTGCAGTATGCTAAGTACATTACACACAGGAAAACATTTGAGTTGACTTGAGTAGACATTTCTTCAAGAAGGCATACAAATGGTCAACAAGCGCATAAAAAGATGCTTGATGTCATCAGGTGTTAGGAAAATGCAAATGAAAACCAAAAGGAGAATCACCTTTTATACTCAGTAGGATAGTTGGAATATTAGAAATGGGGAAAAAATGTTGGTGTGGACGCGGAGAAATTGGAACCCTTGTGCATTGCTGGTGGGAATGTAAAAACTGTAGTTGCTGTGAAAAATTGTTCAGCTGTTCATCAAAAAGTTAAACATAGAATTACCATATGACCCAGCAATTAGACTCCTAGGTGTATATCCCCCAAACAGAAAACAGGTACTCAGGCATATACTTGCTCACCAGTGTTTGCAGCTGCACTGTTAACAACAGCGAAAAGCATATTGCTGGGATCACAGTCCTAGCTAGCAGCGCGGAAGCCCACCTTCCTTATGAGGGAATTAGCTGGTGAGAAAAATGGTTTGGTAACAGATTCAGACAAAAAGGCTAAGGTGTGTCCTGCTTGGTCCTCCTGTCAGCCACAGAATCTTGCTGTCAGTATTTTGTTTCAGAGGAACGTGGATGTGTGTGATGAAGGGAGAAACCCAGGCAAGGAAACTGGAGGGAAGTTCCCGTTTATAACCGACGTGCTTTGGATGTGTGTCTCTGCCCAAATTTCATGTTGAATTGTAATCCTTACAGTTAGAGGAGGGGCGGGGTGGGAGGTGATTGGCTTATGGGGGCGGATTTCGCCCTTGCTGTTCTCGAGACACTGAGTGAGTTCTCACAGGATCTGGCTGTTTAAACGTGGGTAGCACCTCCCCCCTTATCTTTGCTCTCTTCCTCCTGCTCCAGCCACGTAAGACGCGCCTGCTTCCCCTTGACCTTCAGCCCTGAGTTTCCCCTGTCCTCCCCGGCCATGCTTCCTGCACAACACGAGCAACAGTGATCCAATTAAAACTCTTTCCTTTATAAATTATCCCATTTTGGCCTGGCTCGGTGGCTCATGCCTGTAATGCCAGCACTTTGGGTGGCTGAGGTGGGCGGATCATTTGAGGTCAGGAGTTTGAGACCAGCCTGGCCAACATGGTGAAACCCCATCTCTACAAAAAATACAAAATTTAGATAGGCATGGTGGCACATGCCTATAGTCCCAACTTCTCAGGAGGCTGAGGCAGGAGAATCGCTTCAACTCGGGAGGTGGTGGTTGAGGTGAGCCAAGAGCGTGCCACTGCACTCCAGCTTGGGCAAGAGAGGGAGACTTGGTTTCAAAAAAAAAAAAAAAAAAAAAAAAAAAAAAAAAAAATCCATTTCAGGTATTTCTTTATAGCAATGCAAGAATAATTTGCAACCGGGTGTCATCCAAAAGAGCAACTTTAAAGTTCTGTTTTTGTTTATCTGCAGTGACTGTTACACAAATAATATGTAGCGACAGCCTTGTGTGAGTGGAAGGAATTTTGCAGGGAGTTAGCTACAATCAAATGAACAAAGCACTATTTTCTTTCCCGAACACACCTGTTGTGTCCTCGTTTCTATGCCCATGTCAGACCCGCTTCACTTCGTGTCTGCTCATCCTCAATGGCCTCGTTTCCCAGTCTCTCCCTGGGACAAGCAACTGCACCCTGCACGCTCACTAGGTTTTCAAAGCCCTGCTTTCATGGCATCTCTTCTCGATCTAAACATTTTGAATGGGTCCCCAGTGGTTGCTCAATGAAGTCAATGAAGTCAAATTTCTTAGTTTAGCTTTCAGGGGTCATCCACAACTTTTTAGACTCATTTTCCATGACTTCTCTATGTGAAGTCAAATTGGATCCTTCTTTTACCTTTTTTATTAAATCAGTAATGCAAATTACTTTCCCCGCATTATCTCATTTAAATTTTACAATGCCCAGCAAGAAAGATATACAAATGAGGAGACTGACGCTAGAGAAGGCAAATAAAATATATAAGTGGCAAACAGCAGGGGAAGGATTTGAACCCAGGTCTGTTTGGTGTTCAAACCCATGCTTTTAGGTATCGGTCTGGATTTTGCCTTTACATTCCTGCCTCCATGTCGTCTGTTCCTGCATTCTATCCCAAATGCCAACTCCATGAATGCCTTCCTTCACTTTCTTCTCCTGCTTTTCTCTGACTAATATTCTTAACACTCTGGCCTGGAAGGGTCTTCATTTGAATTCACATACGAGAGCAAATATTTTCTGTCTGTGGCTGGCATTTTTCTTTTTATAGTTCTAATCCTCACAGTACTAATTCAATGATAGAACCGAGGAGGGCAGAAACCATGTCTAACACTTCTTGTATCTCTGACCCTGTCTAGCACAATGTCTTGTTCACAATAGTTGTTCAATAATTATTTGTTCCATAATTATTATAGATTACCTACCAGGGGAAAAATTTGTTACATAGCTTTGTTTGCTAAGGTTATTTATAAGATTGGATTTTATGTCCCAGATCTTTTTCTAAATGTAATACTTCGATGTTTTGGGGGCACTTAAATAAATAGGTTGAACATTAGGACAATATGCCTAATTTTAACATGTGACTAAAATGCTTAAAGTACTAAGTGCTAAAACTTACTTTTATCCAAGTGCTTACGTGAACCAACATTGAGACTAAAGGGAAAAGAAATTACTGTGTGCAAATCTGTTACTTTAAGCCTCGTATTCTCCTGAGTTTCATGATAGGTCCATATAGAGAAATTAACTTACAGAAGTAGTCAGCATAACTGCTAAAAATGCAAGCATAAACTACTATGCACTTTTTCCTTTGTGGGACTTCTGCATATTTCAATATTCAGTTCATCACCTTTAAGGTTTCAAATTCACCAGCTGTAGGAATACCTATCAGATTGTAGCGCAGCACTAAAAATAAACTGATGTTATTGAAAAGAAATGTATCAGCATATTCTTAGCTGAATTGTTTTCTCATGTGACTCATGCTACTTAACTAACTTTTTCTTTGTGATTGTTCATTTATCATATCAAAAGTTTCTTTGGACATCTGCTTCTTCAAGTACAAAAGCACAGTCTTGGTGAAACATTCTGTAGAAAACAAAATAACGCTGCTCTGGAGTTGTAAAAGCGAGACGTTAATGGACCAGTTACTATAGAGGTAGCTAAAACCTTTCTTCGTGTTTTGAGACAAGGAGAGCCGTATCGATTGAGTCTGTTTAAAAATCAGATTTCCTTTCACAGAGTTCATACCAAACTTCTCAAAACCTTCTGCTCAGTTTAGGCCAGAGGATATTCTTGATGGAGCTTATCTCAAAATCACTTGGAGTCCAAAGTGTCTATGCAAAACCATTAATCTGAGAATGTGTCTAAACACCAACCTTGAGACAGGCTGCAATTTACTGTTCTCTATGACAGACAAATAGCTAGGAGAGCTCCGTCATTTAACCCCATTGCTTTCTTTGGCAGTCATGGAAAGGCTTTGTTTCATACTGCCTTGTCATAAAAAGACTACAAAATCTGTCAACACGGTATAACTTTACATATAAAAGTAATACCATGCATAGATATTTCAGTCATCATGTGAAAAATAAACAAGCTAGTCTTTAAACCAATGTCATTCCCAAAGAATCGATGTGGAGACGCATTGATGGATTTTAATCGCTGAAACTGACAAGATATGGACATTTCACTATTCTATTTTGACACAGATGTTACTGGCCATATCTTCAACCTGTATACACAAATACACAATTGTAAAGGTGTCTTGTTTACAAAGGTAGGGCTTGTCCTTTTTGCATAGTTGGAGCTTTTCACTGTTTTGACAATTTCTAAAAACTAAATGTATTCCTGGGCACACATTTCAGGGGTTGCCTGTTTAATCTGCTTCACCAATACTACCAGCGTGTGTTTGATTGCATCTCTTAATCTATGCTAGACTCTCAGGCTAACTTGCATTTTGTGAAATACATATAATATAACCAGACACTTAAGCTCAGTCTAACATAAGCACATCCTCCTTATGTTAGAAATTGTCAAAAAAAAAAGTAAAAAGCTCCAACAATGCAAATATTTAATCTTTAATTTTCTAATTTTTTTGAGGCAGGGTCTAGCTCTGTCACCCAGGCTGGAGTGCAGGGCGCAGTGATGGCTCACTACAGTCTCCCAGGCTCAAGCAATTCTCCTGCTTCATCTTCCCAAGTAGCTGGAACTACAAAGCGTGTGACACCAACACCGGCAAATTTTTAAATTGTTTTGTAGAGATGGTGTCTCCTTGTGATGCCCAGGCTGGCCTCCACCTCCTTGGCCCAAGGGATCCTCCCATCTCGGTCTCCCGAAGTACTGGGATTACAGGCGTGGGCAGCCACAGCCATGCCTGACCCTTTAATTTTAATGTTTTCCTTTGCGTGATACTTAAATATAAGTAAGTCAGTTCCCACTGATTTTGCATAACCCCATGCCAATTACCACATAAATATATATGAGGGTATGTTGGGGAGCATTTTATAAAGTTTTGGAGGAGGGGATAATCATATTGGACCCTCATCATGGATTACAATAGAACCTCTCGTTCAGCACTGAGGGTAATCAAAACTGATGTGTGAAATTCACACAGGGTCAAAAGTGACAGGCCAGAAAAAAAAGTAACTTAGACGTCTTTTAAGTAACTTTGCAGTCTTTATTTTTAAGTGACTGATGGCAGAAGTGCAACAAGATAGAAAAGCATGCATCTTGGCCGGGCGTGGTGGCTCATGCCTGTAATTCCAGCACTTTGGGAGGCCGTGGCCGGTGGATCACGAGGTCAGGAGATCGAGACCATCCTGGCTAACACGGTGAAACCCCGTCTCCACTAAAAATACAAAAAAGTAGCTGGGCGTGGTGGCGGGCGCCTGTGGTCCCAGCTACTCAGGAGGCTGAGGCAGGAGAATGGCGGGAACCCAGGAGGTGGAGCTTGCAGTGAGCCAAGATTGTGCCACTGCACTCCAGCCTGGGCCACAGAGCGAGACTCTGTCTCAAAAAAAAAAAAAAAAAAAAAAGAAAGAAAAGAAAAGAAAAAAAGAAAAGAAAAGCAAGCAGCTAGATGGAGTGAATGCCATCTGACCCAAAGTCATGTGAACTCTGCTGAAATGACTACCTTGTGTGGGTCGTTGTTTTTCACGGGGAACCCACTTCCTCACCAGTTGCAATTTGAAATCTCTGCAGAGATCTAGAAGAAGCTGAGATAAGTGAAAGGATAAAATTCAACAGCAACACCATCTCAAACTGTCTCCCTACTCTCCATGAAGGAGTCCCCACCCACCAGCAACTCAGAACAACCACAGTAAAGGCGTCTCATAGAAATGACAACTGAATCATGCATAGGCAGCCTCATCTGGTGAATTTCACCTGACAGGCACCGTTTGAACCACATCCTGAACTTTCTGAGACAGGTGACATACTGAGATATTTGGCCCCCAAATAGAGAGCTAACAAGTAAGTTTCAATATTTCATATTACAAGTGCCACGTAGCTGGGGAAGGCATATACCTGCCTAGAGAACATATGCTTCCTAGTTTTTATAATATTTCAAACCATTGTTTGCAGACTTTAATCCTATAACAAGTGGGCATCAGAAACATTCATTTTGGTTTATACCAGCAACTATGTGATTATCACTCTTAGTTTTAAGATATTTCAAATTTCATCGTCAGTTTATGTATCTGTGTGTATGTGTCTATCACAAGTTGAACTTTTAAATTGGTATTTACTACAGCAAATCTGTTTAGGTGATGGTTCTAGGTAACCCATAGACCAGGGGTCCTCAATGCCTGGGCTGCAGACTTGTATGGGCTCATGACTTGTTAGGAACTGGGCCACACAGCAGGAGGTGAGTGGTGGGCCAGTGAGCATTACTGCCTGAGCTCCACATCCTGTTGGATCAGTGGCACACTAGATTCTCACAGGAGCGTGAATCCTATTGTGAACTGTGCATGGGAGGTATCTAGGTTGCATGCTTCTTATGAGAATCTAATGCCTGATGATCTGAGGTAGAACAGTTTCAGCCTGAATCCATACCCCATCTGCCACTGTCTGCCATCCATGGAAAAATGGTCTTCCATGAAATTGGTCCCTGGTGCCAAAAAGGTTGGGGACTGCTGCCATAGACTACTTTTATTTATTTATTTATTTATTTATTTATTTATTTATAGATACAGAGTCTTACTCTGTTACCCTGGCTGGAGGGCAGTGGTGCAGTCATGGCTCACTGTAACCTCAAACTCCTGGGCTCAAGTGATCCTTCCACCTCAGCTTCCTGAGTAGCCAGGGCTACAGATGTGTACCACCACTCTGCTAATTTTGTACTTTTGTAGAGATGGGATCTACCTGTGTTGCTTAGGTCTCAAACTCCTGAGCTTAAGCAATCCTTCCACCTTGACCTCCCAAAGTGCTGGGATTACAGGTCTGAGCCTAATAAGGCCAATTTTATAGACTAATCTTTTTTTTTTTTTTTCTTTTGAGAGAGGACCTCACTCTGTCATCCAGGCTGGAGTGCAGTGGCATAATCATGGCTAACCCCACCCTCCACCTCATGGGCTCAATTGATCCCCCTGCCTCAGCCTCCAGAGTAGCTGGGACTACAGGTGTGCACTACCATGTCCAGCTAATTTTTTCTTTTCTTTTTTTTTTTTTTTTTGTAGAGACAGAATCTCACTATGATGCCTAGGCTGGTCTTAAACTCCTGAGCTCAAGCAGTCCTCCTGCCTTGGCCTCCCAAACTGTTAGGATTACAGGCATAAGCCACTGCACAGGGCTCCACAGACTATTCTTAAGAAAATACCACAGTACTTGTGTTGGGAATATTGTCTTCAAAATGGATGGGTGCATTTGTATGCAGTATCTGTAGTTTTAATGGAGCTTCCCTTCTGGTAGAGCACCAAAACATTTGTTCCTTTTTTTATGTAAAATTACCTAAATATTTATTTTAGAAACGTTATTGAAATCTAAAAGAAACAATCACAAAAAGAATTTGTGATGCTCTTTGAAAGTGCGTTTTGGTAATCTGATTAGAAATTCTGACACTGATTTCCTTTAGGTGATGATGTGCCTCTTAAAACTATAATAGTTTCAATATTCTGTTTAATAAAGGTGAGACAAAGCTTAAGGAAACCAGTATAAGAAGTAGCATATTCATGCGTCTTGTTCTTGAAAATCAAGGGGTCATAAACTGAAGGTTAAAGTTGTATCTGTAGCAAGAAGATTGCACATATTTGCTTCTTAAACCAACTATGTTCTCAGTTTTCATCCTTTGCCACCTGCATATCCCAGCATGCCTTGCTGCTGTCTTCACATCCGCCTCTCCTTAATTCTGCCCCTGGGTGTCTGATCCTGGATACAATTTCTGATCTCTTTCCGCTTAGTCAACTCTAACTTGCCAGAAACACACACACACACACACACAACACACACACACACACACACACACACACAAGCTATGATTTCTTCCTCAAAACTTTGTTTTAGCTCCTTCAGAAACAGTAAAAGTGATTTCAAATTTCTATCATCTGCTTTTATTATAGTCCAGAGCACCTTACCCAATATTTTACATCTTCAGAGATGAAAATGTTGCCCTTCAGAAAGGGAAAGGAACATTTTAATAATTACAGATTAGGAACCTTAAATAGTTTCTTAGGGAATGAAACACTAACTAAAATAAATTTGATAAAATATCAATTTTTTTCCTAGAGGTTTCTTTATTTCTTTTTTCAATTGAAGAGTTGGATGACAGATATATAAAGGTGTTAGAAGTAGGATCTGCTTATTATTTTTACTATAGTTCTCTCTTCTTTAAAGAAAAAAGTTGCAAAAGCACATTTGCTAGTGAACTTTATATTCTAGATAAAGGAGCTTTCTTCTGTCTCTGGGGCCAGCTTTACTGTAACACTGTCAAGAATCTAAACACTAAACCTAAATTTTATGAAATATATGTAATAAGTTGCTAAATTGGGTGAAATGGAGTCAACATATCACCTAAAAACTTATTGGCTTCTTAACGCTTTTGTAAATTTTACATTTCAAAAAATGTACTCTTTATGCCACCAGAGACATAGCTAGGATGGAAGCAAATGGTATCTCTTGATTCTCCTATGCAATTAATTGGTAGCCATACCACTGTCTACAGCCCCAGAACTCACCCCATGTGGAGATAAAATCAAATGTATTCCGGTAGAATTGTGTTCTTGCCTAAAAAAATAAAAAATTGCCCCCCCCACCCCAAATGTCCTGCCTATGTTATGACTAAAAGGATACCATCCTGCCTATCTTATGGCTAAAAAGATAATTATTTTGAAAGATACTACTTTCTTATTTAATTAAGAATTATCAAAACCTGAGGCCTCATAACACGTTCCATGACTCTACTATGTATGCCATCCAATTCTTCGCTTTAGATAAGATGGCTCTTTTAGATATTTAACATAGTCAATGACATACATATTTTTAAAAACTCATTTTTAAAAATACTATTGATTTGCTCTATCCCTTAACACTTGAGGCCTTTATTTGGTTTACAAAGATGCTCAATTTTCTGGCAGAAATCCTCCATGGGGATTTCCAGCTTGTTTTGGACTCCTTTGAGGTGCAGGGCGCTTCTCATTACGTTGAAGTTTATGCCAATCCGTGTGATTACCTCACGAGGTCAGTCGGCATGTAGGTAGGAAGAGGACCACATGACCAGCCAGCGGTGAAAGGAATGATTTGGGGCCCAGTGCTATAGCTCACACCTGTAATTCCAGCACCTTGGGAGGCAAAGGCAGGAGGATCACTTGAGGCCAGGAGTTGGAGACCAGCCTGGGCAACATAGTGAGAACCCGCCTCTACAAAAATTAGCTGGGGATGGTGGTGCACCTGTAGTCCCAGCTACTTTGGGAGGCTCAGGCAGGAGGATCTCTCGAGCCCAAGAATTCAAGGCTGCAGTGAGCCATGATCATGCCACCGCACTACAGCCAGGCCGTGGAGCAAGGGATTTTATCTCTTAAAACAAAAAAACAAACAAACAAAAAAGATAAGGAAAAAAAGATAAAGATATGGGTCTAAGTGGATATAACTTCTTTACTTGCTCTCTTTCTGTAGCACTTTATAATTTCTCTCTCTTTCTCTCTCTGTCTCTCTCTCTCTCCAAGAAATTTCTCTAACCTTAAAATGTCTGATTCCTCTAGTGTTCAATCCCAGTCTCTGAGGTCCATGCTTTATTCTCCTCTAGGGTCCATTCCCCCTCTAAACACTTATCATCCAATGTATTGTATAAAGAGAATTCCCAGCAGTAGATTTTGAAATGAAAGATGAAGTGTTGAGCATCTGAGCGTTTTCAGGTGCTGGTGTCAGTGCCTGGAGTGCCTTCTGTTGACAACGATGGCTATCACTGGGGCATTCGAGATCTCTCTATTCTGAACAGTCTTCAGAAATCAGCCGTATCTGATTGTTCTTTCAGATCAAACGAAGTAGGAAGACAAAGTAAGCTGAACATATTCTTTCACTCTGCACTTTGTTGTTAAAAGGGGGAGGAATCCCACTAGGACCCCTAACTCCAAACTTTTGTAAGAATTCCTATTCTTCCTACCCAGCTCCTATTATCCCCCACCCACCTCCCTCCATTCTCTGTTCACTGATTGTATTGGATAAATGTTTCTTTTCTCCTCTAAGGATTGTTCTGTACTACTAAGAATTAGCAGTGGATAACACCAAGGCAGACCACAGATAAACTAAACTAAAGGACATTTGCTGTTTTCAGAGAACATGGCATGCAGCTGCCGGCATTTAGCTTCAGCCAAGATAATTTCCTTTCTTCAAAAGAATAGTAGCAAACTTTGCAATGTCATTCTTGGAGCTGATGTTGCTGGAGTCTTTTTAAAGGTGGCTTATCCTGTGTAAAATGCAAAACACTTCAATTTGCTCTCAGAGGTGGGTAGATGAGAAGGACAGCAGTCTGAGCTAGACTCTTTTACCAGGAGCTAACTCTGTTGTTGATAAATGATCTTTTTGAAGAGAGAAGATGCGGCAAAGTGCCTGCCATCGAAAACACCTAGGAAAATAACAGTGTAGTTGGTCTGCTTCTTAAAATGTATTTCTTATTGGACACGGGAAGTCATTTTCATCAAATTGGAATGTGACATAATGTATAACATGTCAAAGACATTGTTAAAAAACAAACAAATTGGAATTGAGCTGCATACAGTTAGTCTTAGATCTCTCAGTCAGTTTTACACATTAAGATGGTTGAGCATGCAGAGCTTATAAATTCTCTGGTTGGAGGGTTTTTTTGGAGAATTTCATGTAACTCAGTGGGATCTTGGTGGGGACACTGACATTTACCACTGAGTTCTTTAATGACAGCTAAACAGGAGAACACCACTCCTCATTTACTCAAGTACAATTCAATATCATAAGGCAATTGCAGAACACTGTTCTTTTATAAAACCAATTTTGGTGCTATGATTTTTAACTCTTTTATTTACAAGTGACTTCAGTTTTCTTCTCCAACCCTGTATTTTCCTGCACATGAGTTTTTGTAAGTAATTACTGTTTCCCTTCCTCTAACACTTTCTGCTATCATTAATCATATTTATATGATATACGCACATATCTTTAATTCTAAGCGTAACACATGTTCCAAGTCAGCGTTCCAGCTTAAGTCATCTGGGTTTATAGCTCCTGTCCATCCACTCCTAGAACTACTTGTCTTTGTGTTCAACAGAGTGGAAATGGTTGATCACTTCTTAATCCTACAAGATGGCCCAGTGTCCTGCCATTTCTCTAGCTGGCAAGAGGTCTGAATAAGAGAGTAGGCAATTAGCGCTGTTGCGAGTGAGCAGGTGGATCAGGGACACATTAACCTCCTAGCTGCAGGAAGGTAGCTATCTGCCTCTGCCGGGTGTCCACAGCAGAAAGAGGCAAGGATCATCAAGGCAGGACCTCAAAAGTGACTTTGACATGCGTACTATCCTCAAGGGAAGTGAGATAAATGAGCTTAACTGAGTCAGAGCGTGAGTGAGACATATCACAAGAGGGGAACACGTAGCATCTGTGGGAGGTTTATTTATTTATTTATTGTTTTGAGACATGGTCTTACTCTGTTGCCTAGGCTGGAGTGCACTGGCACCATCATGGCTCACAGCCTCAACCTCCTCAGGCTCAAGCAATCCTCCCACCTTAGCCTCCTGAGTAGCTGGGACTATAGGCGTGCACCACCATGCTGGGCTAATTTTTGTATTTTTTGTAGGGACGGGATCTCACCACCTTGCCCAAACTGGTCTTGAACTCCTGGGCTCAAGCCATCCGCCCGCCTTGGCCTCCCAAAGTTCTGGGATTAAAGGCAAGAGCCACTGCGCCTGGTTTAGCATCCATAGAAATGGAAGGAAGAAAAATGTTATTGCCAACTGGGAGCCAGTGTGGGTAGGTTGGTGGTGAGAAGAAACATGACGGAATAGGCTCACAGATGAACTTCTCCTGCCTCTGAGCTCTGGTTCTGGAATGTTCTTCTTCCAACTCTCATATGGCATTAGTGTTAGCCTGAAAGGCATATTCCCCAAGGAGTCTCCCATGACGTGTCCTTCTAAGTAAGATTCTTCTGTTATTCTTGTTTTTTTAATTTAAAAATTTTTAGTTTTTGTGGGTACATGGTAGGTGTATATATTTATGAGGCACATGAAATGTTTTGATACAGATATACAATGCACAATAATCACATCACATGGAGAATGGGGTACCCATCGTCTCAAGCACTTATCCTTCATGTTACAACCAATCCAATGATACTGTTTTACTTATTTTTAAGTGTTCAATTATTATTGACCATAGTCATCATGTTATGTTGTCAAATAGTAGGTCTTATTCATGCTTTATATTTGTTTTTGTCCCAATCTCCTGTTATTCTCTATCAAAAGATCCTATTAATTTCTCTCCTAACAGTACCTCACACTTGGTAACTATGTAATCAAGTTATTTGTTTCACGTAAGCTGTTGCTAAAGAAATTAATCTCTACAGGTGACCATGAGTCTCTTTCAGCTCTTTATTCCAAGCACTGAGCACACCGTCTAATGCTTATAGACACAGAATAAATATTTGTTGAACAAGAGAACGAATAAATCAGATGGACTGGGTTATATAGAGATGGGCAGTGGGCAGGAGGAGAGAAGGCAGAGGCCGTCTTGGCAGGGGAAATGTGTGCATCTTCTGCATGGAGTCACCAAGACGGTTCAGCCTGGCTGGAGCACATGGAAGATGTAAATGAATGATAAGAGAGAAATTTGAAAAGCTAAATGAGGGCAGGAATGCTGGGCTATTGATTTTATGCTTGATTCTTTAGGTAAGGGAGAGTTTTTGAGCAGGTGATAGACATCATACCCTTTGATCATCTTATGTCTTCAACCTACAGACTTGGGAGGAAGAGCATGTCTTTGCTTTAACTGCATCAAATGTCAAAGCTATGATCTTTTGACCAGACCCATGGACCCCAGAGAGAGTTGGTTGGAGCTGTCAGGGGCCTGGGATTTAAACAGAAATGAGCTCCTATGACCCGCTGAGTCCTACAGTGTGAAGGTTCCTATCAGGCCAAGCCCAGCATCTGAGATCAATTCAAGTCAACAGATTAAATGCCTCTAGGGTGTGCTCAACCCTGTGGTGAAATACAAAATAAATCAAAAGCAGGGTTCCCCTGCCTTAGAGAGCAGGAGAGAGTTGTCTCTTGATGGAATTGCTGGAACAACCTCCCTACTTGAGGAGCTGCAAAGGACTCGGGCAAAACTCACGTGCACAGTACCTCCCCCTACAGAGCTGGCAAAGCTCAGGTGCACAGCACCTCCCCCTACAGCGCTGGCAAAGCTCAGGTGCACAGCACCTCCCCTACAGAGCTGGCAAAGCTCAGGTGCACAGCACCTCCCCCTACAGAGCTGGCAAAGCTCAGGTGCACAGCACTTCCCCCTACAGAGCTGCCACCCTGCAGCCCAGGACATAGATTAGTGCCACTGTGGACCCCTGTGGTCATGGGTCTATCCTAGACCAGACACAGCCCGAGAGGCAGTGTGAGAATGCCCTAGATGGGCAATTAGCTGGCCAGGGCACTCGAGCTGTCCCTAAGCATCCATGTTTCACTGGGCAAGCCATTTGAATAATCAGAATGTGATTATCATTTCAAAATATTGAGCATTTGTTAATTTGTCAACTGCTTATTGCATGTCCACTGAACGCTAAGCACTGGCTGAAAGAGCCCCAGCTTTTCTGGGCTCATGTTAGAAACAAATGAGATAATGAATGGGAAATATGCTTTCCAACTGCAAATTCCTGTACAGCGTGAACCATTTTTGGTTTGTAGAGGAGTCTGCACAGCTGCCTGAGATAGCCTGGGAGTATTGCATTTCATTCGGTCATAGAAAATACCACTAAAAAGTCAGGAGAGGTGGCACACACATGCAGTCCCAGCTAGTCAGGAGGCTGAAGCGGGAGGACAACTTGAACCCAGAATTTTCAGTCCAGCCTGGGCAACATAGTGAGATCCCATTAGATCCCATTTGTATTATCTATAATATATTTTATATGTATATATACTACTAAATGCTATATTTGATCAGGACTTGAAGACCTAAAAGGCAAAAGCTTATCAGATTTTTCGGACAGTTTTTAAACCTGGAAACTCAGAATTTGATCCCCACATATGAAAATATTTATGTGGAGAAATGAGTTCATATTCTCATCCTTGACTTACAGAAACACTTTACTCCCAGTGCACTCCTGGCAATAAGAGCAGGTCCATTGGCCCCATTACCCATCTGCTGTGATCCCATGATGACGTCTTTGCCCAGAGTAGAGAACTCAGTTGTGGGGAAGGCTGCACAGGGTGGGGAGGAATGTTAGGTGAGGGTAAATGCAGAGCTCTGAGGTGAAGAGCTGAGTGAAAGCACTGAAGGGTGAAGAAGTGAGGTTTGTGGCTATGAAAATGAGGGAAAAGGTACATCCTTGCTGCCATTAAACAGGCAGCTATTGGTGGTGAGCCTTCAACAGCCCAGCTGGCCCTTGAGAAACGATGCCTCTGAATTTAGCTTCACTGTTGGCCTCTGTGGTTCCGAAGCCCATTTCCCACCTGTTGGTGGGAACGTCAGCTTGCACACTTCTGTAGCCTGAGTTCCATGTTTACCACTTCCTTCTCTCCCTCATCTCATTGACACTATGCTCTTGCTTCTGATGACATGACCCAAATCTAGCTGGGCTCTTTGAGTGTGTAGCTCAGGTGCTTGTTCCTTCATAAGAGGTCTATGAATAAAAGGCTTTTCTGTGCAGCATCTTCATGATTTCTGGGGCTTGTAAGTGGTGACTTAAGTAGAAATATTAATGTAACCTAGACCAGCATTTTTCAGCTTTGGCACCATTGACATTTGGGGTTAGATAATCCTTTGCTGTGGGGGCTTCCCTATGCACTGTAGGATGCTTAATAGCATCCCCTACCTATTGGAGGCCAGTAGTACCCTTCCCCAGGCGGTGACAAGGGAAAATGGCTCTTGATATTGCCAAATGTCCCCTGAGAGGCAAACCTGTCCTCCTTTGAAAACACCGAGCTCTACAGATAAACTGGAACAACACTTTAGGGTAATCTTTAGTGCTTTGTCTCTGACATGACTTTCTGAGAAGGCAATTGAATTATTGCAATGATCTTAAGTACTCAAAGTATTAAAACTTCTAAAATCTTCAACTACCTAATTGTGTTCTACTGGGCAACCTTACTAAAACTGTAAATTATATGTCCAGACAACATTACATTTATTCCTCCAAAGTAGGCACCTAGAAAATATTTGTTAAATGAATAAATTATGCTCTTTAAGAAAGGAAAATACTTCATTTGGTTTTTTTTTTTTTTTTTTTTTGAGATGTAGTTTTGCTCTTGTTGCCCAGGCTGGAGTGCAGTGGTGCAATCTTGGCTCACTGCAACCTCCACCTCCCGTGTTCAAGCGATTCTCCTGCCTTAGCCTCCTGAGTAGCCGGGATTACAGGCGCCCGCCACCACACCCGGCTAATTTTGTATTTTTAGCAGAGATGGGTTTTCACCATGTTGATCAGGCTGGTCTTGAACTCCTTGAACTTCCAACTGCCTTGGCCTCCCAAAATGGTGGGATTACAGGCGTGAGCCACCGTGCCCGGACTTCATTTGCTTTTAACTCTGGCCCAAGGCGTCTTGAAACATATTTTTCTACCACATTAATCAGCACACCAAGAGCAGATGTGAACTGAGGACTCAACAGAATGTGGGGACTTTACATTCCTCTGGCGGCCACTGTGATCTCCAGTATCTGAGGTGATCTCTGGAGGCCATTTGAATATTCCTGTGCCATCTGGTTTAAACAATAGAATTTTTTAAAAAATTAAGGTTGCATTCTTTTTCGTTTTGTTTTGTTTTTTTTTTCAGATGGAGTCCTGCTCTGTCACCCAGGCTGAAATGCAGTGGTGCAGTCTTGGCTTACCGCAGCCTTTGTCTCTGGGACTCAAGAGATTCTCCCACCTCTGCCTCCTGAGTAGCTGGGATTACAGGTGTGCCCTGCCGTGCCTGGCTAATTTTTATATTTTTAGTAGAGATGGAGTTTTGTCACATTGTCCAGGCTGGTCTTGAACTACTGACCTCAAGCAATCTGTCCGCCTTGGCCTCCCAAAGTGCTGGGATTATAGGTGTCAGCCACCGCGGTCAGCCACAATAGAATTTTCTTTCAGAAATCCTGCACTAGTCTCTTTCCTCCTCTTAATTTTCACAGCCCCGCCACTGGGCCTCTGCTGTATCATGAATCACTGTATTTGATGTGTTTTGTTTATGACTTACTTCCCTGAACAATCTGAGAACTCTTTGTGGGTCCGATAAACATTTGATTCATCTTTTGTATTCCTCCAAGGGATACACACAAATTAAATAAATACATATTTTCAGGCCAGGTGTGGTGGCTCACACCTGTAATCCCAACAACTTGGGAGGCTGAGGTGGGTGGATCACTTGTGGTCAGGAGTTTGAGACCAGCCTGGCCAACATGGCAAAACCCCATCTTTACTAAAAATACAAAAACTAGCTGGGTGTGGTGGCGGGTGCCTGTAATCCCAGCTACTCAGGAGGCTGAGGCAGGAGAATTGCTTGAACCTGGGAGGCAAAGGTTGCAGGGAGCCGAGATTACACCACTGCACACTCCAGCCTGGGAGACAGAGTGAGACTCGGCCTCAAAAATTTTTTTTTACTTAAAAAAAAAACCATATTTTTAAAAAATGCCCTTGCCTTTAAGGACTGAATTTCTCTTGTAAGTCAATTTTCTCAGCCACAGGCCAATGCCTCAGTTTTAATGTTTTCAGTCTGAAGGGATCAGCACCAAGTTCTTCATTGTTCCTTGATTTATACGTGATACTCCCCAAGAGATATTTGCCTATCGCCACAGATCTCACTCATGGTAAAGATAAATAAACACCATTTAAAAATAGCTGTCGCCGATGCTGAGATCTGTGACTGGCACTCAAATCCTTCTTAGACTTTTCCTTTTCCTCTTAAACGGTAATCAGATCTCTCTTTGAATGCCACTTTACCTTGATTTTGAGATTTGGCATTTAATGTAATTGTGATTTTAAAAATCCATCAAGAGCAGGGATACGGCTCATGTCAGTGAGAGACATCACGCATCAGTGCTTTGCATGCTGAACTTCCCGCTGAATCTAATGGGTGGTGTTTGAATGGGGGTACAGGACCCAGGAGGCAATTCCAGGCCACACTAGGTCGCTGACCACTCTGAAGAGCAGAATAGCTGAAGTGCTTTCCCCGCCCACCTCCCACTGTCCCTTTCCAGGGTAGAGGAAAGCAACTCTTCAAACTGGCTACCAGCTACGCTAAGGTAGGTCTTAAGGTCAAAATCTGATACAGAAGAGGGAGTTCTGATTCAGGGTTTTCTCTGCACACCTCATTCTTCGGATAAAGGCCTATTGCACTTTCTATAAACCTACCCTAAGATCATGCTCACACCAAAGATCTTTTGTTCACGAAGTGTGTCAATGGTAAGTAATTGAACAGAGAAAAAGGGTGATAGGTAGATCTATAGCTGGACATGGAAACAGACGCACACAGAAGCCAGCACACAAATGGCCAGTCTCTCCTTGAGTGACTCTGAGAAGTACCAGCTGCTGCCTGACTCCCCCATGCTATGTGGGTCAGAAGGATATGAGAACCCAACTATTCAAAACATCACAACAAAATGGACCCTTAGTTGGTCCTAAGGAGTTATAGAAAACTCCTGTAATTGACCACATCAGAGCAGATTTTGAACTTCTTGCATGAAAACAACTTACCATTCCTGGTGATAACACCATTTACAATGGGGTTTTACTTGAAGTGTTCAGGCATAATAGACACAGTATTTTTAAATAAATGTGTTGCAACATGCAGGCAGTGTTTTCAAAAGCATCATCTGCTCTCCTTTTAGAAAGGTAGGTTGCTGCTCTGCTGGAAAAGTGAGATTGGCTCTCATGAAATTTCTTTCAATAAACAGTGTCTGAGAGGGATTTTTCTTTTTTGGCACTTGAATGGTATATATGTAAAAGGAAAAAAGTTTCCTTTATAGAGGTACAAATACATATCCTTTACCCTGAACATGCTATTCGATTGAAGTCACCTTTGTGAGTTCAACCTTGTTTTGTTATGCTTACAAATTGACTATTTTTTTTTTAATCTGACTCTTCTAAAAATTTGCTGTAATTGAACAGTTTATCGCGATTAGTCTTGTTCAGATGTTATGAATCAACAAAAAGCATGATTATCTGGTAATATCTATGTGTTTGGATTAAGTAAATGTAAAATCTGTGAACTGAGGAGGTGTTATTCTTAGGAAAATGAGAAAGAAAAAAATGGAAGTAGATAGTCATCTATGAAATCCATATTTTACTTTGATATTCACATATACTTGTAATGCTTACTAAATAAATATACTCATTAGTAGAACAATTATTTTCTGGCTGATCATATTTTATCATAGTTTAGTATCCATCATCGTTTGAACTCTGGAATATCTAAATTTGTACAATAAGGAACTTTGCTAAAATTGTGGGGGAAGCTATGAAAATTTACTTTGCCCTTATTTCACATTGATTGAATGAATTCTTATGTGAGAATTATAATAAGAGATTATTGGTGAATTATCAGGGGTTTTAAAGAGGTTTATTTAGGTAATATCTGCATGGCAACCACAAACTCCCATAGAATATTCCTCAGGGCCACTGCGGGGAATAAACTGGGCTGCATGTATCACTGAGCTCATTTGGTATGACATTTTTTATATAGTCGGGCTCACAAAGCAAGAGATAAATCAGCTGTGGAAAACTGTATCTCATAAATCATGTCATAATTGGAAAGGATTTCAATCAAAAGATCTGAAAGCACCTATAGTCTGATCAGGCTCAGTTTAGAGATATACATAGCAGATGAATGGGGTACGATGCACTTATACGATGCTGAACCCCACGAGTCAAGGTCAGAGAATTCTGAGTTGCTGCCTCTACACAACGTTAAGAATATTAGTCTTGGTTATTCAAAGCCATCTCTGTGCTCCTAGAATAGATGCTGCCTACTATATTATTTCCCAGGAAAATAGTTCATTTATTCATGCTTTTTTTTTCTTTTTTTTTTTTTTGAGATGGAGTCTCATTCCGTCACCAGGCTGGAGTACAGTGGTGCACTCTCAGCTCACTGCAGTCTCCACCTCCCGGTTCAACCAGTTCCCCTCCCTCAGCCTCCTGAGTAGCTGGGACTACAGGTGCGCACCACCATGCCCAGCTAATTTTTTGTATTTTAGTAGAGACGGGGTTTCACCATGTTGGCCAGGATGGTCTTGACCTCCTGACCTCGTGATCCACCTACCTCGGCCTCCCAAAGTGCTGGGATTATAGGCATGAGCCACCGCACCCAGCCTATTCATGCATTTAATACATATGCTTTTCCTATATACTTGCCATGTTTTCTGCTAGTGTCAGCAAGTGGAATTAGCACAGTCCTTTTAGTAGTGGAGTTCTCTGAAGCTAGACATGACCATCCCTTCTAACCCTCCTATTTGTCAGGCATATTTACCTCTGGTAATCTTTCCTAAAGCAGAACTTTCTAGTCAGAACCTAACAAGAAAGATGACTTCAAGAGAAAACTGGCAATTGGCTACATTTCCTAGAGGTAAAACTTTCAACATTCACTGTACCTCCCTAAATCTTATTGCAGTGTGATCAGAGAGGTAGAATCTGGCATGCTGGAATTGTGGCTGCTCCATCAAAAAAGAAAAATTCTTGGCATTGCCTGTTTTCTTTCTTCCACTCACAAAGTGTGGAATTTCATCCTTTCTCAGTCAATAAAATATGGGAGAATATAAGAACATCGGCAATATCTGCACACTACCCAAAAAGTCTTAGGATTGCAAGTTCAAAATAGAAAACTGCTATAGGACATGGTGCTCTTGTGAAATAATTATCTCAAATAATAGTAATAGGCACAAATTATTGTGTTATGTACAAAGGTGTCTTCATTTATTTATTTACAGACACGGGGTCTCATTTTGTCACCCGGGCTGGAGTGCAGTGGCAGGATCGTGGCTCACTGCAGCCTTGACCTCCAGGACTCAAGTGATCATCCTGCCTCAGCCTTTCGAGTAGCTAGGGATATAGGAGCATGCCCCCACACCTGGTTATTATTATTATCATTATTATTATTATTTAGTTTGTGTACAGCTGGGGTCTTGCTATATTGCACAGGCTGGTCTCAGACTCCTGACCTCAAGTGATCCTCCTGCCTCAGCCTCCGAAAGTGCTGGGATTACCGTCTTGGCCTACAGGTACTTTTACAATGCACAATTTGTTGAGCATTAGTTTACAGACACCTTAGTACATTGATCAAATTTTGTCTTCATAAAACAATAGTAGGGAGGTATATTATTTCTATTGTACAGATTAAGAAACTGAGATATAGAAAAAAATAACTAATATTTCCAATTTGTAAGAATTAGAAAGTGATAGAATAAGAATCTGAATCTCACTCAGCCCATGCTCTCTTCATGATATAAAATGGTACCTCATGTAGCATTACATTTATTTTTACTGATTAGAAAACTGAAAGCAAAAAGGTACCACATATTTTAAAAAACTGTATAATAACCTAGGAAATACTTCTGTGATTCCTGAGTTAATAAACAGAAGCTTTTGTCCCCTTGCCTCTGGTCATCTTGCTTTGCTCCTCTCCTGACTGTTTTCTGTTGATGGCTCACTGTGGCCTCGAACTCCTGGGCTCAAGTGATCCTCCCATCCTGGCCTCCCAAGCAGCCGGGACTACAGGCACATGCCACCATACCTAGCTACTTTTTAAATTTTTTGTAGAAATGGGGTTTCACTATATTACCGAGAATGGTCTCAAACTTCTGGGCTCAAGCGATTATCCCACCTACGCTTCCCAAAGTGCTGGGACCACAGGGGTGAGCCTCTGTGCCAGGCCTAGATTTTAAGTCTATGAGGTTAATGCTTTATATCTGATCACAGACTAAATTGAAATAGTAAACTTCAGAACAGTGCTTTTTAACATGTTTCAAAGTGAGTATGCCAACAGCCTCTCTGCATTAAATAGTTATTTCTGCCATTTTTTCACTGTCCTTGGGACAGCCCCAACAAGTCCATTTTGCTCACTCTGTAACCTCCCAATGTAGAGTAAATCACAATTCAGCTTCAATTCACCTTTAAAAAAAAGCAATGACCTAACAAAGGAGAATTTTTTCTAAACATCGGTCTTTTGTTCCTTTTCTTTCCTAGGTATGTACTTCAGCAAGAAAATCTATTTAGCCTCTTAATCTTTTTTTGTTTTTAATTGAGTCAAGGATACAGACAGGGACATCATACTTAGAAATTCCCTTCTACGAAGTCAGATCCAAACATTCACAATGAAAGCATTCAATGAGCCTGAATGCTTCCTTGGGTATAGACCCTCCTCAGGATTCTCTGAAATCAGACTGAAAACTTCACAAAGTTACAGTATGGAGGCATTGAACCACACTCCTTATGCTCAGGTTCAGAGACAGCTCTGCTCGTTCTGAAGGGCAGGACTGAGAAGCAGAGTGAAAAATTATCACCATATCCCACAGATTTAAAACTCTAACTTTTCCCTTGTACCAAATGCTGTGTTTGCAAAACACCGAAACATCCAGATAAAAAAGTCAAATCGTCAGTCAGCCATTCTGATTTTTGTTCTACAAGACAACAAACATAGAGCTACTTGTAATCATCAGAGAGGCTTACGATGTTTTTTGACGTTGTTAATTTATGCTATTTCTTTCATCTCATCCACTTCTTTGATTATGCGCTAGATAGTGATGTACCAGCTTCCAATCCCTGTTGAGGCAGGGAGGGACTATCCATCCTGAGTATCACGTGGGCTCTCTGATTTCCCTTTCCCTTTCCCTTTTGGTCAATATGTCAGGAAAAAGAAATAAGAATTTTTATTCAAGCCAAAGCATTTACAATCTTGAGTTCCATTTTAGGAAGGCACGGGAAAGGGTGGAGCTTACTGACAAAAAATGATAGCCTTGGCTAATCTGGGGATTTCAATTATTTATGATATTCCTTTTCTCCATTTTGAAAACAGATCACATAACATTTTACATGTTTTCTATCGTCTTCACCACCTCTCGGAAACAAGAGCAGGATTCTGTGCCATGGGAATTGTGTGATCTTTAATTCTCAGTGCCATTTTTGGAAAACATTATTTTGTCATATTTTCATCTAGGACATGTTTCTGAGTATTTGTCAGGCTTAGTTAAAATATCTGGGTGACCTTAGGACATGTAAAGTGTATTCATAATCACACTGGAAAGCATTAGTTAAAACATATTCAGTAAGAGTATACCCACTAGATCGGCTCTAAATCAGGAGAGGCACACTCAAGAAATCTTCCTAAATAATATAGTTTGAAGAAATTCTTTTGAAGTTTTTCTTTTCTTTTGTTGGTGTGTGTTTTTTTCTTTTCTTTTCTTTTCTTTTCTTTTCTTTTCTTTTCTTTTCTTTTCTTTTCTTTTCTTTTCTTT
>NW_016816095.1:2463999-2466151 GCF_001698545.2 Rhinopithecus bieti
GGAATAGCAAAAAAGTCTTTTTGCAATACTGAATTAGTGTCAGCTTCACACACTACACACACATACACACACACGATAACTTGTTTTGGATAGAAAATTAATTCAGATCCAGTAACTTGAACACAAAATAATATCAGTGACAAAACCACAGTTATTGTCATAGACTCTTGAGATGTATGCATGCCCTCTAAACTTCTGACATGATTTTAAAAATTTAATATATTGTCTTTGAATGAATAGCATCAAAAAGAAATATGATCATATAACTCAATTTCTCTGATATAAAATGTTAACATTCCTACATATTTTATATTTATTTTGTAATTTATGTAGAAAGTCCTTTACTTCATGAAAACTTTTTGCTAAATTTTATATTAAAATAAGAAACACACCATCGATTAGGAGAAAGCAAAGAAATTCAGAGTTCAACCCATTAAGCCCAAAGAGCCAGGCCCTTTGTGAATGACTTTCTCTAGGACACTGGATCTTCTAGGCATGTTACCGTACACTCATCCTGAGCAGGACACTTAGCAGATTTTCTCTTGTAAATTCTTTTGTAGCTTCCTGGTAGAAGACACTTTCCATTTTGTGGAAAGCCCTCAGAATATCGTTTTAAATGAATCTGTTCATAACGTTCAAAGGCTTTAAATTACTAGACCATGGTTACCATTGAGAAAATGCATTGAGCTATATCAAGGAGAGAAAAAAAGTAACTAGGTACAAGTTTAATTCTCTAAGGTTGACATGTAAGTGCTGATCAGAAAGGATTAAGACTTCCTGAGAACAAGAGAACTCTCCAACAAATCACTTCCAAACTGATGAAAGCACATGTGTGTACATGCACACACACCACACCACACCATACACACTCTATAATCCATTGTGATCATTCTATCCTATCCTGGTAGAAAATTCTCTCCAGTCAAAATGCAGAGATTTTTTACTTTCAAATGTCCTCATTCATCTAATTTTCCAGAAAAAGAAAAGCCTGTAGAAATAGTATGAGAATCAGATTAATTATACTTTTTGGAATCATTTACCTACAGCTAATTCATGAAGGGTAATAGCGTAAGTAATGGACTGCAAAGTAAACTGTAGCTTTGTGAAATTAACTTATTTTGTCAAGACCAACAAGCTGCATATTTGAAGAAGCCTCTAAGACTGGAGACATTTTGGTTCCTGGGACTTACCTTCTCTTCTTTAAAGAGGTCTTTAGCTCTCTTGCTTGCACAGAAATTCTAAATCACTTCGTCTTAGAAGAGCAGGAAATCTAGAATAAAATAAATAAAACACATAAACTAGAAGAAAATTTGGTAAGATCGTTTACATGAACAATTTTAGTTCTAATACTTTTTAAAAATTATCAGCTGTATTATAACAAGGGATTACCATTGATGTGTTATAATTATACAGAAACGATTATTAATAAACATAGGAACAATGTTTGTAGGCTACCCAAGCAGTGTGTTAAGCTGAGCTTTATTTTATGTGTCCATATAGAGTTTTTGCTTTTTTTCCAGTAGTTTAAAATGAATAAATTTATATGGTTATTTATCATTACAAAAAGTGAAATCTTTAAGAATTTACCTAAGCTCTGCCACCTTTCTATCTTGTTTAAAGGCCCTCCCATCCCTGTCCCTGTTGCAAATCCCAATGACATGTTATAGGAATTAGATCAAGGTTACGTTGAAGATCTATAACATATGTGTAGGGATAGACACGCACATACACATACATATATGACTCACACACAGCACGAGATAGCCTGGAATAGACTATCTTTCTTCTCCTTCTTCTAATTACATCTTAGGTTACATTGTATTCCTAGAGCCCAGGATTAGGTTCATTACAGTGTGAACTTACAAACATTTGTTTCTGGTAAAATATTGAAGAAAAAAAATACAGGAGTTTCTTATTTTTGCATGTCACTCAGTCATTTTAAACCACAGTCACAGCAAAAGTAAATCAATGCCTTGAGTTTCTCATTTTAGCAATTCAGTCTTTTGGAGTAGTTTCCAGTGTCAAACAGTGAGTCCCATTTTCTCTGTCCCCCTTCTTTCCCTAATCCTCACTTTACATTAAGAAACAAAAAATGAACACAAGAACACACAAACAAACAAACAAGCAAACAAACAGACAAAAAAAAAAAAAA
>NW_016816095.1:2466559-2504239 GCF_001698545.2 Rhinopithecus bieti
TTTTTTTTTTTTTTTTTTAAGGCAGAGTCTCACTCTGTCACCCAGGCTGGAGTACAGTGGTACCATTTTGGCTCACTACAACCTCCGCCTCCCGGGTTCAAGCGATTCTCCTGCCTCAGCCTCCCGAGTAGCTGGGATTACAGGTGCCTGACACCACACCCGGCTAATTTTTTGTATTTTTAGTAGAGACGGGGTTTTGCCATGTTGGCCAGGCTTGTCTTGAACTCCCGACCTCAGGTGATCCACCTACCTTGGCCTCCCAAAGTGCTGGGATTACAGGTGAGAGCCACCATGCCTGGCTGCAAAAATCTTAACCAAAATATTTGAAAAGCAAACCCAGTTATATATAAAAATGGTAATGCATTACAACCCAACTGGGTTTGTTTCAGAAATTTGAGATTGGTTTAGCATTCAAACATCAGATTAATTTACTACATTAGTTGCATAAATAGGAAAATAATTCAAAAAACCATTTGATAAAAGTCAATACAATTTCAGAAGCAATACATTGTACTCAGAAAATATAAATAAATCACATGAATCAATAAGCAAATGAGACAACTCAATTTTTAAAATGACCCAGTGTTTAGAATGAGTATCTCCAAATGGCCCAAAATAATAGAAAAATTAATCCAGAAATTAATGTGATGGGTTGAATTTTGTCCCTCAAAAAGATATATGGAAGACCTAAACCCATGAATGGGATTGTGTTTGGAAACAGAGTCTTTGCAGATGTTATCAGTTGAAATGAGGTAATATAGGATTAAGGTGGGCCCTACACCAGTTATTTGTATCCTTATGAGAAAAGGGAAAATTGGACACATAGAACACACAGGAAGAAGGCCAATATGACACGGGAGGCTAAGATTGGAGTGATTACAAGCTAAGGATTCTCAAGGATAGCTGGCAACCACCAGAAGCTAGGAAGAGCCAAGAAAGGATCCTCCCCCAGAATCTTCAGAGAGAGCATGACTCTACCATGTTCCTTGATTTCAGACCTCTGGCCTCCAGCACTGTGAGAGAATAGATTGCTGTTGTTATAAGATACCTGGTTTGTGGTAATTTGTCACAGCAGCCCTAGGAAGCTAATACAATTAGCTATAAGTGAAACATTAAAACTCTTAATTGAAAACCAGTACATACTCGTCATAACAGCTAAAATGAAAAAGACCTAAACTACTTGGTTTAGGCAAGGGGGTACAGTGATAAGAACTCTCATATGCTGCCAGGGAATGAAGCTGTGGGGTAGAGTGTAAATCAATATGATTATTTGTAAAAATGTTTGACAGTATCTGCAAAAACTGAACATATTTTGCCCTGTGAGTTAACAATTCTCAGCTGGGCATGGTGGCTCATGCCTGTAATCCCACCACTTTGGGAGTCCAAGGCGGGCAGATCATGAGATCAGGAAATCAAGACCACCCTGGCCAACATGGTGAAATCCCGTCTCTATAAACAAACAAGCAAACAAACAGACAAAAAAAAAAAAACAAAACAAAACAAAAAAAAAACCCATGGAGGATTTAGGAGAGGCAAAGAGAAGGAGTAAGAAATGACTTTTAGTTTTGAACCTTGTTGACTAAGAGATAAGCAATATGATTATCAGAAAAATGGAAACTGGGAGAAAACTAGTTTTTCTCTCAGAAAGCTGGACTGGGTGTGGTGGCGTGAATGAAATTGGTGACTTGGGAAACTGAGAAGTGTGAAAAAGGACCGGAGAGGCTGATTGGGTGTTACAAGTAGATGAGCACAAAAGATTAAATAGAAATCTAGGGAGATGGAATAGAATAGGTTTATTCTAGACCTTGTTGGGAGGTTTCCATGATTTTCCCAAGAAACTCTGTGTAAGCCACTAACTGAGAAATAACCCAAGGTGGGAATTTGCTTTGCAAAAAACTGGAAAGTCAAGAAGGCACAGAAGATATGGGAAAGAGTAAAGAAACAGATGACTTTGGAAACCAGACTGTGTGTGCAATTGATTGATTAAACCCTTTCCTCCCTCCCTTTCTCCCTTCCTTCTCCCTTTCCTCTCCTCTCTTCTTCTCTTCTCTCTTTTCCTCTCCACTCCCCTCCCCTGCCCTCCCCTCCCCTCCTATCACCTCACCTCCCTGCCTCACCTCAGCCTCCCCTGCCCTCTTGTCTCCTCCCCTCCCCTTATGTCCCCTCCCATCCCCTTCGTCCCCTCCTTTTCTCCTCTCCTTTCCTTTCCTTGTCTCCCGCCCTCCCTCCCTTCCCAACTTCCTCCTTCTCTTTCTTCAATTATTAATTTATTTAACCGATGTTTGCTGAGCACTTTTTATTCATTTAAGCATTGTGCTAGGTACCAGACAGGGACAGGAAAGTGGCTCTAAGATAAAGAATCGGTGGAGGGAATGAGGTTACTTCCTGGACTGTTTTCTTCACAATCATGTCAGTGACAGTCGTCTATTCCAGGCTATCTCGTGCTGTGTGTGTGTCATGTCTGTATGCGTATGTGCATATCTATCACTACACATATGTTATCGTATCATTCATGTTTGTCTTCTGTTTTGCATTAATTCATCTGGTTTTTTCACACAGTGGGAACCTGAAATAGCTTACTGCATATATGTCATTGGTGTTTTTATTTAGAAACCTTCCCACTACGTCAGACTGACTGCTGTGTACCTAAGCACCCTTTTTGCACCAGTGCTGCCACGGCACAGCACACAACTGCTAGTGATGAACCCGATGAAGGGGGCTTTCTACAAAACATCAAGGCGTAGTGGGAGAACAGATGAGGCATCCTGACATTGGAAATGGTTTCCTCAGCAGGGAAAAGTGATTTAACTCGGGTACGTGGCAATCCGTGTCCACAGATCAGTATTCCTCTATTGAAAGAAAAAATTTAAAAGTCTTTCAACCAAGAAAACAGGATTCAAACGTCTTGAGGCATGTGAGCCACCATGCCCCGGAAATAAAGTGAGTGGGGGAGTGAACACTTTAGCTCCGGACCTCAGATGGCTCTTGAAAACCTAAGTGTTCTAGGGTTTCTAGAAAGTTGGATTTGAATTTCGTCTTTTAAAATATGTTATTTTATGGCCAGGTGCAGCAGCTCACTCCTGTAATCCCAGCACTTTGGAAGTCCAAGGCGGGTGAATCACTTAAGGTCAGGAGTTTGAGACTAGCCTGGCCAACATGGAGAAACCTCATCTCTACTGAAAATACAAAATTAGCCAGGCGTGGTGGTGGGCACCTATAATCCCAGCTACCCAGGAGGCTGAGGCAGGAGAATCACTTGTACCCGAGAGGTGGAGGTTGCGGTGAGTCAAGATTGCGCCATTGCATTCCAGCTTGGGCAACAAGGCCAAAACTCCATCTCAAAGAATAATCATAATAAAATAAAATATGTATTTTAGTTTCTTGCAAATATTCAAGAAGTCTGCATTGGTCTTGCACTCAAGTCTGTGCAGATCTTGCCACATGTAATTGTTGCAGTGTGGGCCCTACTATAGCAGGGATGTCATAGGCTCAGTGAAGTACCAGATGTTTTAAGTGCGGGACCTAAAACCAGACTGCCTGTGAACAGACTCTAACTCTGCCACAGAACAGCTGTGTCAGTATAACCTTGAGCAAGACACTGAAATGGTCTATTCTTAATTACTGCCACTTTAAAATGGGCAGAAAATACCTTCTTATGGGTTTGTTATGTGGATAAAATGAGTTAACATTTGTAAAGCATTTAAAAGAATACTAGTATATTTAACAATGATTTGAAATCCTAAATTATAGTTAATAATATTTACAAATAAAGATGAAATAATTTTGCCCGAGTTAGCAGAAATCATTGCTTTTTAGACCAGGAACAGAATTTTGATTGGTAAGAAGTTATCAATGAATCTTTGCCAATGGATCTTTGAGATTGGACTCGGAATGAAGCTAGTTATATTCTTCTAGAGTCAACTCACTTCTCAATTAGCATAGACTATCTTGAGATGAACAATACAGGATGGAACAAATGTGTTATGTGTTAAAAATACTTCAACAAAATCACGCAAAGTAGAAAAAGCAAATAGAGGTGTTTGTTTGTTTGTTTCTTTGTTTTATCATTAAGGTAGTTAAAATTTAGCCCAGGCACAGTGGCACACACCTGTAATCCCAGCTACTTGGGAGGCTAAAGTGGGAGGATGGCATGAATCTAAGAGTTTGAGGCTGCAGTGAGCTATGATGGCACCACTGCATTCCAGCCTGGGTGACAAAGAGAGACCCGGTCTCTAAAAATAAAAATAAGAAATTTTCTTAAATCCTCAGTGTCTTTATGTATGAGTATGTCCTGTGCTCCTCACCAAGTTTCAATTTTACCTTCAAACAAATCATAGTGAGCATAACAGTAAGATGTAGATTCTTCCTGCGTAAATTCACTAGCTAAACACCATAGGAAAAAATGCACGGAAACAACATTTAAATGTGCCAATACAAACAGACAAATAACATAATTCAAAGAAAGTTGCTGCCTTACTCTTGAGGTGGTAGCACTCCTGCAGAAAATGATTAAACTTTATTCTGATGATATTGAACAACTATTTACTAGGAAAATGCATTTGATATAGAAGTTTGGTGATATGATCCAAAGAATCTAAAACTGTACTTACAATATATTTGATAAAGAAGTTTGGCCGGGCGCAGTGGGTCACGCCTGTAATCCCAGCACTTTGGGAGGCCGAAGCCGGTGGATCACTTGAGGTCAGGGGTTTGAGACCAGCCCGGCCAACCTGGTGAAACCTGTCTCTACTAAAAATACAAAAATTAGCTGTTCATGGTGGCACGTGCCTATAAGTCCCAGCTACTCAGGAGCCTGAGGCAGGAGAATTGCTTGAACCCAGGAGATGGATGTTGCGGTGGGCTGAGATTGCACCACTGCACTCCAGACTGGGCAACAGAGTGAGACTCCATGTCCAAAAAAAAAAATAAAAAAAAAAAGGAGTTTGAAGGTGGAGAGAATATGAATTATTTACAGTTTAACAGAATGAGAATACACCTATATAGAATTCCATTACTTTTATGTTTTTCATCCTGTTAGTATAAATGAATATAAGGAAGATGCATACTTTATAAAAAGTATATAACACACAAGAGGAAGACAAAGTTTAAGAGATTAGGGCATTTTTCAACACACCATGAAGTAAGCTGGCAAAATACACTGAGATCTGTTAACTGTCAAAACAATTTCAAAAAGTAAATTGAGCTTCTCATAAAAAATATCAGCAAGATAAATTAGTTTAATAAACTTGTGGCTAAGAAGTATTTAAGTAATTTTTTTAATCAGCAAAATTAATAACTTTTTTTGGGTCTCACTTGCCATTTTAACACTAGACTAACACATGAAGAAAGCAAGAGTAGTGGTTCCTATAAAAAGTGTTTCCAAAATGTGTGCAAGTGGTCTTTGCATGCTGCAGAGATAACACTAGATAATTAAATGCCAGATTCTTTGAAAAGTGTTTGCAATTATTTCTTTATTCCATTGTTCAGCAAATATTATTGTGTGCGTATTATGTGTCATTTTAGGTTTGGGGGGATCTAAAGTCAGACACAGCCTTTGCCCTCATGTAGTGAGACAGACATTAGATTATTGGCCAGGCACGGTGATTCACGCCTGTAATCCCAGCACTTTGGGAGGACAAGGTGGGTGGATTATCTGAGGTCAGGAGTTCCAGACCAGCCTGGCTAACATAGTGAAACTTCATCTTTACCAAAAATACAAAAATTAGCCGGGCATGGTGGTGGGTGACTGTAATCCCAGCTACTCGGGAGGCTGAGGTAGGAGAATCGCTTGAACCTGGGAGGCAGAGGTTGCAGTGAGCAGAGATCATACATTGCACTCCAGCCTGGGTGATAGAGAAGACTCCGTCTCGGAAAAAGAGAAAAATCAGATTATCACACACAGATGCAGTTGTACACAGACAACAACGATACGTGCTGTAGGACCACAGCACAGAGGACCAAAGGACCCAGTGAAGGCTCCTTGAGGAAGTGGCATTTCTAACAGATCTGGAAGTTGGGATTTATCTAGGTTGGATGGAGCAAGAGTGAGATGCTGGGATGGAGAATCTTCCAGAAGGAGGGGAGAGCCTGCACAAGACCCCATGATAGAAGGGAGAATGGTGAGTTTGAGGAGGTGAGAGAAGGTCAGTTTTGGGGCTCAGAACCATTGGCTTGGTGGTATAGCAGGAGGTTGGGTGTCAAAGGGACTGAACTAAGCAGTGTGTGGTGGGGCATATTAGGATTTTGATTTTCATCCTGAGAACAATGGAAACCTTTGGAGGGGTTTAAGCAGGAGACACCGTCATCATGTTTGTGTTTTGAGCGTATTACCCTGACTGCAGTTTGGAAAAGTGATTGAGAAAGGACAGAAGGCTCAGTGGGAACTATTTCAACAGCCACAGCAGAAGCAAGAGAACTGCTCATACAACAGTTGCCTGTGGGCATCTAAAACCCCCACATTAAAAAGACTCAAGTGAAATTTAGGAAGTGAGATTAGTGACACTAGCCAATAGATAATGTCATATGCATGTCAACCAGGCAGAATTTTTAGAGTTTTGTTTATTCTATTGGTAGTGAGTTCCAAAATTCATGTTTTCATAAATTCTAATGTTTCAGTTTGTTGCTTGTCCTGAAGATAAATGCTGCAATTAAAATGGCAAGTGAGAACAAAAAATGCTGTTAATTTTACTGATTACTGATTACAATAACATTACTTAAATACTTCTCAACTTCGCTGACCCAATTTGTTTATCCTGGTGGTATTTTTAATAACAAGCTCAAATTGCTGATTTAAACTGTGCTGCCATGCTTTTACTGGCATGTCAAGCAGCAGTGATGAAATTTAAACTTTGGACTCAACATGTAAGACAAAGATCATTTAAATAACAAATCAAACTTTGAATTATTTCTGATAAAAACAAACCTTCAGGTATGGTGGGATTTGAGACCTTACAAAATGACTATTTAGAATATCTCACAATGTTAAGAGGTGTGTTTGGAAAAGGAACGAATAAAACCCCTGACCAAGAACCATGAGACTTTGTAAAAAGACTGAACCTACGACTGATTGGGGTACCTGAAAGAGATGGGAAGAATAGAACCAAGTTGGAAAACACCCTTCAGGATATGCCCCAGGAGAATGTCCCCAGCCTAACAAGACAGGCCAACATTCAAATCAGGAAATCCAGAGAATCCCAATAAGATATTCCATGAGAAGATCAACCCTAAGACACATAATCCTCAGATTCTCCAAGATTGAAATGAAGGAAAAAATGTTATGGAGAGCCAGAAAGAAAGTCCAGGTCACCTACAAAAGAAAGGCCATCAGACTAACAGTGGACCTTTCAGCAGAAAGCCTGCAAGCTGGAAGAGATTGGGGGCCAATATTCAACATTCTTAAAGAAAATAATTTCCGGCCAGGCGCGGTGGCTCACGCCTGTAATCCCAGCACTTTGGGAGGCCGAGACGGGTAGATCACGAGTTCAGGAGATCGAGACCATCCTGGCTAACACGGTGAAACCCCGTCTCTACTAAAAAAATACAAAAAACTAGCCGGGCGTGGTGGCGGGCGCCTGTAGTCCCAGCTACTCGGGAGGCTGAGGCAGGAGAATGGCGGGAACTTGGGAGGCAGAGCTTGCAGTGAGCTGAGATCCGGCCACTGCACTCCAGCCCGGGCCGCAGAGCCAGACTCCATATCAAAAAAAAAAAAAAAAAGAAAAAAAAAAAGAAAATAATTTCCAACCCAAAATTTCATATCTGGCCAAACTAAGCTTCATAAATGAAGAAAAAATAAAACCTTTCCAGACAACCAAAATGCTGAGGGAATTCATCACCACCAGGCCTGCCTTACAAGAGCTCCTGAAGGAAGCACTAAATATGGAAAGGAAAAACAGTTACCAGCCACTACAAAAATACACTGAAGTACACAGACCAATGACACACTATGAAGCAACTACATCAAAAGTCTGCAAAATAGCCAGCTAGCATTATGATGACAGGATCAAATTCATACATAACAATATTAACCTTAAATGCAAATGGGCTGAATGCCCCAAGTAAAAGACACAGAATGGCAAGCTGGATAGAGCCAAGACCCATTAGTGTGCTGTAGTCAAGAGACCTATTGAGATAGTTTGGCTGTGTCCCCACCCAAATCTCGCCTTAAATTGCAATAATCCCCATGTGTCAAGGGTGGGGCCAGATAGAGATAATTGAATCATGGGGGTGGCTTCCCCATGCTCTTCTTGTCATAGTGAATAAGTCTCATGAGATCTGATGGTTTTAGAAATGGAAATTCCCTCGTATGATTGCCTTGCCACCATGTATGACATGCCTTGGCTTCTCCTTTGCCTTCCACCACTTGTGAGGCCTCCCCAGGCATGTGGAACTGTGAGTACATTTGACCTCTTTAAATTACCCAGTCTTGGGTGTGTCTTTATTAGCAGTGTGAGAACAGACTAATACATCCGTCTCACAGGCAAGGACACATATAGGCTCAAAATAAAGGGATGGAGGAAAATTTACCAAGCAAATGGAAAGCAGAAAAATGTAGGGGTTGCAATCCTAGTCTTTCACAAAATGGGCTTTAAACCAACAACGATCAAAAAAGACAAAGAAGGGTATTACATAATGATAAAAGGTTCAATGCAACAAGAAGAGCTAAGTATCCTAAATATATATGCACCCAATACAAAAGCACTCAGATTCATAAAACAGGTTCTTAGAGACCTATAGACATAGACTCCTACACAATAGTAGTGGGAAACTTTAGCCCCTCACTGTCAATATTAGACAGATAATTGAGGCAGAAAATTAACAAAGATATTCAGGACTTGAACTCAGTTCTGGATCAAGTGGACCTGATAGATATCTACAGAACTCTCTTCCCCAAACCAACAAAATATACATTATTCTCAGTGCCACATGACACCCTAAAATCACATAATTGGATATAAAACATTCCTCAGCAAATGCAGAAGAGCTAAAATCATAACAGTGTCTCAGATCACAGCACAATCAAATTAGAACTCAAGATTAAGAAACTCACTCAAAACCACACAACCACATGGAAATTGAACAACTTGCTCCTGAATGGCTCCTGAGTAAATAGAAAAATTAAAGCAGAAGTCAAGAAGTTTTTTGAAACCAATGAGAACAAAGAGACAACATACCAGAATCTCTGGGATGCAGCTAAAAAGCAGTATTAAGAGGGAAATTTATAGCACTAAATGTCCACATCAAAAATCTAGAAAGATCTTAAATCAATATCCTAACATCAAAACTAGAAGAACTAAAGACCAAGAACAAACAAACTCCAACCTAGCAGAAGACAAGAAATAACCAAAATCAGAGCAGAACTGAGGGAGACAGAGACACACACACAAAAAACCCTTCAAAAATCAACAAATCCAGGACCTGTTGTTTCTTTTTTTTTCCTGAAAAAATCAATAAAATAGATAGACCTCTAGCTAGACTAATAAAGAAGAAAAGAGTGAAGACTCAGACACAATAAAAAATGATAAAGGGGGATATCATCACTGAGCCCACAGAAATACAAACAACCATCAGAGAATACTATAAACATCTCTATGCAAATAAACTAGAAAATCTAGAAGAAAGGGACAAATTCATGGACACATACACCTTCCAAGACTGAATCAGGGAGAAGTTGAATCCCTGAATAGACAAATAACAAGTTATCAAATTGAGGCAGTAATATGTCTATTAACCATAAAAAGTCAGGACCAGATGGATTTATAACTGAATTCTACCAGGGGTACAAAGAGGAGCTGGTACCATTTTTTCTAAAGCTATTCCAAACAATTGAAAAAGAGAGACTCCTTCCTAATGGATTTTATGAAGCCAGCATCATTCCGATACCAAAATCTGACAGAGACACATCAAGAACAACAAAAACTTCAGGCCAGTATCCTTGATGAACATTGATGCAAAAGTCCTCAATAAAATACTGGCAAACCAAATCCAGCAGCACATCAAAAAACTTATCCACCATGATCAAGTCGCCTTCATCCCCAGATGAAAGGATGGTTCAACATATGCAAATCAATAAATGCAATTAATCACATAAACAGAACTAAAGACAAAAACCACATGATTATCTCAATAGATGCAGAAAAAGCCTTTGATAAAATTCAACATCCCTTCATATTAAAAACTCAATAAACTAGGTATTGAAGTAACATACCTCAAAAGAGCAAGAGCCATTTATGACAAACCCACAGCCAATATAATACTGAATGGGCAAAAACTGGAAGCATTCCACTGGAAAACTGGCACAAGACAAGGATGCCCTCTCTTACCACTCCTATTCAGCATAGTATTGGAAGTTCTGGCTAGGGCAATCAGGCAAGAGAAAAAATAGAGGGTATTCAGATAGGAAGAGAGGAAATCAAACTGTGTCTGTTTGCAGATGACATCATCCTATATCTAGAAAACCCCATCGTCTCAGACCAAAGACTTCTTAAACTGATACGCAACTTCAGCAGTCTCAGGATACAAAACAATATGCAAAAATCACAAGCATTTCTATGCACCAATGATATACAAGCAGAGAGCCAAATCATAAATGAACTCCTATTCACAATTGCTACAAAGAGAATAAAATACCTACAGCTAACAAGGGAGGTGAAGGACCTCTTCAAGGAGAACTACAAACCGCTGCTCAAGGAAATCAGAGAGGACACAAACAAGTGGAAAAACACTCCATCCTCAGGGATAGGAAGAACCAATATCATGAAAATAGTCATACTGCCCAAAGTAATTTATAGATTCAATACTATTCCAATCAAACTACCATTGACATTCTTCACAGAATTAGAAAAACTACTTTAAAATTCATGTGGAACAAAAAGGACCCCATATAGCCAAGACAATCTTAAGCAAAAAGAACAAAGCTGGAGTCATCATGCACCTGACTTCAAACTATACTGCAAGGCTACAGTAACCAAAATAGCATGGTACTGGTATGAAAACAGACACATAGACCAAAAGATCAGAAAAGAGAACTCAGAAATAAGGCCACATGTCTACAACCATCTGATTTTCAACAAACCTGATAAAAACAAGTAATGGAGAAAGGATTCCCCATTTAATAAGTGGTGCTGAGAGAACTGCCTAGCCATATGCAGAAAATCGAAACTGGACCCTTTCTTACACCTTATAGAAAAATTAACTCAAGATGGATTAAAGACTTAAATGTAAAACCCCAAACCATAAAAATCCTAGAAGCAAATCTAGGAAATACCATTCAGGACATAGGCATAGGCAAAGATTTCATGACGTAAATGTAAAGGCAACGGCAATAAAAGCAAAAATTGACAAATATGATGTAATTAAACTAAAGAGCTTCTGCACAGCAAAAGAAACTATCATCAGAGCAAACAGAAAACCTAGAGTGGGAGAAAATTTTTGCAATATCCATCTGACAAAGGTCTAATTCTCAGAATTTACAAGGAATTTAAACAAATTTACAAGAAAAAACAAACAACTCCATTAAAACGTGGGCAAAGGACATGAACAGACAATTCTCAAAAGAACACATATTTATGCACCCAACAAACATACGGAAAAAAGCTCAACATCACTGGTGATAAGAGTAATGCATATCAAAACCACAGTGAGATACCATCTCACACTAGTCAGAATGACAACTGTTAAAAAGTCAAGAAATGACAGATGCTGTTGAGGCTGTGGAGAAATAGAAATGCTTTTACACTGTTGGTGGGAATGTAAATTAGTTCAACCATTGTGGAAGACAGTGTGGCTGTTTCTCAAAGACCTAGAACCAGAAATACAACTTGACCTAACAATCCCATTTCTGGGTATATACTTAAAGAAACATAAATCATTCTATTATAAAGATACATGCACACATATGTTCATTGCAGCACTATTCCCAATAGCAAAACATGGAATGAACCCAAATGTCCATCAATGATAGACTGGACAAAGAAAATGTTGTACATACACACCATGGAATACTATGGAGTCATGAAAAGGAACAACATCATGTCCTTTGCAGGGACATGGATGGAGCTGGAAGCCATTATCCTCAGCAAACTAATGCAGGGACAGAAAATCAAACACCGCATGTTCTCACTTATAAGTGGTAGCTGAACAATGAGAACACATGAACACAGGGAGGGAAACAATACACACTGGGGCCTGTCATGTGGTGGGGTAAGAGGANGACCTAACAATCCCATTTCTGGGTATATACTTAAAGAAACATAAATCATTCTATTATAAAGATACATGCACACATATGTTCATTGCAGCACTATTCCCAATAGCAAAACATGGAATGAACCCAAATGTCCATCAATGATAGACTGGACAAAGAAAATGTTGTACATACACACCATGGAATACTATGGAGTCATGAAAAGGAACAACATCATGTCCTTTGCAGGGACATGGATGGAGCTGGAAGCCATTATCCTCAGCAAACTAATGCAGGGACAGAAAATCAAACACCGCATGTTCTCACTTATAAGTGGTAGCTGAACAATGAGAACACATGAACACAGGGAGGGAAACAATACACACTGGGGCCTGTCATGTGGTGGGGTAAGAGGAGGGAGAGCATTAGGAAAAATAGCTAATGCATGCTGGGCTAAATACCTACGTAATGAGTTGATAGGTGCATGAAACCACCATGGCACATGTTTACCTATGTAACAAACCTACACATCCTGCACGCATATTCTGTAACTTAAAGTGAAATGCAACAACAACAGCAAAGATGCATTGATTGAACATAGGAAAACAGACCAAAAAAGGGGGAAAAAAGAGAGAGATGCATGTGTAAGGTGTTTTCTGCCAAAATATGAAGACTTCAGTTATATGTGAAATGTGTTAACTAAGTCCCTCCACCTGAATATTTATTCAATATAAAGAATGTTAGCAGTTGTTGGATATTGTGAATGATCCAACTAATTTTCAACTACTCATATTTGAAGGCTTTGTTAGTTTGATACTAACTTTAAAAGGTTAAGCATGCTCAATTTCAATTTATTTTTACAATTCTTTGTATGAATACAAGGAAAATACAAAGACTTTTACAATGTTTCATGTGCATCTCCTAGTCATATTAATAAAGCAACCATTTGTTTTATAAATCAGTTACATCAAGATTCAACTACCCTTATATCAGACAAAATAGATTTCAAGACAAAAAAGTATAAGACGACAATCACTATATAATGATAAAAGGGTCAATTCAGCAAGAGGATGTAACAATTTTAAATACATATGCACATTGGAGGACCCAGATACATAAAGCAAATATTGATAGAGCTAAAGAGAGGCCCCAAATACAATAATAGCTGGAGACTTCGATACTCCACTTTCAGCATTGACAGATGTTCCAAACAGAAAATCGAAAAGGAAACATTGGAGTTGATATAGTTTGGATGTGTGTCCTTGCCCAAATCTCACATTGAAATGGAATTCCCAGTGTTGGAGGTGGGGGCCTGGTGAGAGGTGATTGGGTCATGGAGCAAGAGGGGGAAGTGTTAAACCATTCATGAGAACCCCATGATCTCATGAATGGTTTAGTTCCTCCCCTGCTTATTCTCTTGATCCCGCTTTTGCCATGTGATGTGCAAACTCCGGCTTCGCCTGCTGCCATGATTGTAAGCTTCCTGAAGCCTCCCCAGAAGCGGATGCCAGACGTATGCTTCCTGTACAGCCTGCAGAATTGTGAGTCAATTAAAGTGCTTTTCTTATAAATTGCCCAGTCTCAGGTATTTCTTTACAGCAATGTGAGAATCGACTAACACAGTACTTAATCTGCACTGTAGACTAAATGGACCTAACAGATATTTATAGAACATTTCATCCAATGGTTGCAGAATACACATTCTTTTCTTTTCCTCAGCACATGGATCATTCTCAAGGATAGACCACATGTTAAGTCACAAAACAAGTCTTAAAATACTAAAAAATTGAAACGATATCAAGCATCTTCTCCGAACCCAATGAAATAAAACTAGAAATCAATAGCAAGAGGAATTTTGGAAAACATACAAATACATGCAGATTAAACAATATGCTCCTGAATGACCAGTGGGTCAATGAACAAATTAAGAAGCTGGAAAATTTCTTGAAACAAATGATAATGGAAACAGAACATACCAAAACCAATGAGATACAGCAAAAGCAGTACTAAGAGGAAGTTTATAGTTATAAGTGCCTACATCAAAAAAGAAGAAAAACGCAAATAAACAACTGAGTGATGCATCTTCACAAATTATAAAAGCAAGAGTAAGCCAAACCCCAAATTAATAGAAGAAAATAAGTAATAAATGAGATTGAAATAAAGAAAACCATACAAAAGATAATGAAACAATGAGATGTTTTTTTGAAAAGTTAAGGAAAATTGGCAAGCCTTTATCCAGACTAGGAAAAACAGAAAAGATCCAAATAAATAAAATCAGAGATGAAAAAGGAGACATTACAATTGATTTCACAGAAATTCAAAGGATCATTAGTGGCTACTATGAGCAACTATATGCCAATAAACTGGAACATCTAGAAGAAACAGACAAATTCTTAGACACATACAACCTACCAAGATTTAACCATGAAGAAATCCAAAACTGGAACAAACCAATAATAAGTAACGAGATCAAAGCCATAATAAAAACAGCCAAGGACCCAATAGCTTCACTGCTGAATTCTACCAAACATTTAAAGAAGAAGTAATATCAATCCTATTCAAACTATTCCAAAAAGTAAAGGAGTAGACAGTGCTTCCTAATGATTTCTACAAGGCAATTATTATCCTGATATCAAAACTAGACAAAACCACATCAAACAAACTAACCCAACTACAGGCCAATATCTCTGATGAATATTGATGCAAAAATCATCACCAGAATACTAGCAAACTGAATTCAACAATAAATTTAAAAGATTATTCATTCTGAACAAGTGGGATTTATCTCTGTGATGCAAGAATGGCTCAACATATGCAAATGAATCATTGTGATACATCATATTGACAAAATGAAGAACAAAAAAACATGATTATTTCAACCGATGCGTAAAAAGCATTTGATGAAATTCAACATCCCTTCGTGATAAAAACCCTTAAAAAACTGCGGAAAGAAGGAACATACATAATAAAAGCCATATATGACAGACCCACAGCAAGTCTTATACTGAATAGAAAAAAAACTGAAAGCCTTTCCTTTAAGATCTAGAACAGAACAAGGATGCCCACTTTCATCACCGCTATTCAATATAGTACTGAAAATCCTAGCTAAAGCAATCAGACAAGAGGGAAAAAAGGGCATTCAAATTGGAAAAGACGAAGTCAAATTATCCTTGTTTGCAGATGATATGATTTTATATTTGGAATAAACTAAAGACTCCATAAAAAACTATTAGAACTGACAAACGAATTCAGTTAAGTTGCAGCATACAAAATCAACATACAAAAATCTGTAGTATTTCTATATGCCAATGGTGAGCAATCTGAAGAGAAATCATAAAAGTAATCCCATTTACAATAGCCATCAATAAAATTAAATACCTAGGAATTAACCAAAGAAGTGGAAGATCTCTATAATGAAAACTATAAAACGCTGATGAAAGAAATTGAAGGGGGCACCCAAAGGTGAAAAGATATTCCATGTTCATGGATCGGAAGAATCAATATTGTTAAAATGTCTGCACTACCCAAAGCAATCTATAGATTCAATGCAATCCCTATCAAAATACCAATGACATTCTTCACAGAAATAGAAAAAACAATCCTAAAATTTATGTGGAATCACAAAAGACCCAGAATCGCCAAAGCTATCCTAAGCAAAGAGAACAAAACTGAAGGAATTACATTACTTGACTTCAAATTATACTGCTATAGTATAGTAACCAAAACAGCATGGTACTGGCATAAAAACAGACACATTGATCAAATGGAATAAAGAACCCAGAAACAAATCCACACGCCTGCAGTAAACCATTTTCAACCAAGGTTCCAAGAACATACATTGGGGAAAAGATTCTCTCCTCAATAAATAGTGCTGGGAAAACTGGCTATCCATATGCAGAAGAATGAAACTTGATCCCTCTCTGTCACCATATACAAAATCAAATAAAATGGATTAAAGACACAATCTAAGACTGCAAACTATGAAACTACTACAAGAAAACACTGGGGAAACTCTATAGGACATTGGTCTGGGCAAATATTTCTTGAGTAATACCCCATGAGCTCAGGCAATCAAAGCAAAAACAGATAAATGGGATCACATCAAGTTAAAAAGCTTCTGTATAGCAAAGGAAGCTATCAATAAAGTGAAGAGACAACCCACAGAATGGGAGAATATATTAGTAAACTACTCATCTGACAAGGAATTAATAATCAGAATATATAAGGAGCTCAAACAACTATACAGAAAAAATCTAATAATCCAGTAAAAATGGTCAAAAGATTTGAATACACATTTCTCAAAAGAAGACTTATAAATGGCACCAACCCAAATGTCCATCAGTGATAGACTGGATTAAGAAAATGTGGCACATATACACCATGGAATACTATGCAGCTATAAAAACGGATGAGTTCATGTTTTTTTGCCGGGACATGGATGAAGCTGGAAACCACATTCCCAGCAAACAATCACAAGGACAGAAAACCAAACACCACATGTTCTCACTCATAGGTGGGAGTTGAACAGTGAGAACACAGGGACACAGGGTGGGGAACAACACACACCGGGGCCTGTTGGGGGGTCGGGGGCCGGGGGAGGGATAGCATTAGGAGAAATACCTAATGTAAATGACGAGTTGATGGGTGCAGCAAACCGACATGGCACATGTATACCTATGTAACAGACCTGCACATTGTGCACATGTACCCTAGAACTTAGAGTACAATAAAAGAAATAATAAAAAAGAAGGCTTATAATGGCAAACAGGCCTATGAAAAGGTGCTCAACTTCATTGATCATCAGAGAAATGCAAATCAAAACTAAAATGAGATATCATTTTACNACTCATAGGTGGGAGTTGAACAGTGAGAACACAGGGACACAGGGTGGGGAACAACACACACCGGGGCCTGTTGGGGGGTCGGGGCCGGGGAGGGATAGCATTAGGAGAAATACCTAATGTAAATGACGAGTTGATGGGTGCAGCAAACCGACATGGCACATGTATACCTATGTAACAGACCTGCACATTGTGCACATGTACCCTAGAACTTAGAGTACAATAAAAGAAATAATAAAAAAGAAGGCTTATAATGGCAAACAGGCCTATGAAAAGGTGCTCAACTTCATTGATCATCAGAGAAATGCAAATCAAAACTAAAATGAGATATCATTTTACCCCAGCAAAAAATGGCTTATATCCAAAGACAGGCAATAACAAATGTTGGTGAAAATGTGGAGAAAAGGGAACCCTTGTAAACTGTTGGTGGGATGTAAATTAGTGCAATTATTATGGAGAACAGTTTGGAACTTCCTCAAAAAATTAAAAATGGAGCTACCATATGATCCAGCAATCCCACTGCTGGGTATATACCCAAAAGGAAAGAAATCAGTATATCAAAGAGATACCTGCACTCCCATATTTGTTACTTACAGCACTGTTCACAATAGCCAAGGTTTGGAAGCAACCTGTGTGCGTCAACAGATGAATAGATAAAGAAAATGTGGTCCATACACACAATGGAATACTATTCAACCACAAAAAGAATGCAATCCTGTCATTTGCAACAACATGAATGGAACTGGAGGTCATTATGTTAAGTGAAATAAGCCAGGCACAGAAGCACAAGCAGCGTATGGTCTCACTTTTGTGTGTGTGTGTGTGTGTGTGTGTGTGTGATCTAAAAATCAAAAAGATTGAACTTATGGAGTTAGAGAGCAGAAGGGTGGTAACCAGAGGCTGGGAGGGTGGTAGACGGGTCAGGGGCAGGTGGGGATGGTTAATGGCACAAGAAAATCATTAGAAAGAATGAATAACACCTAATACATGATAGCACAACAGGGTGACTATAATAATAACAATTGTACCTTTAAAAATAAATAAAGGAGTATAATTGGATTGTTTGTGACACAAAGACACAAATGCTGGAGGGCATGGTTACCCCATTTTGACGTGATTATCATGCATTGCATGCTTGTATCAAAACATCTCCAGAACCCCATGAATACATGCACCTACTATGTACCCACATACATTAAAATAAAAAAATTTTAAAAGATTCAGCTACCTTGTTTTGAAAGAAGACTGAGTATAAAGAAATATACCATAGATCATTTTTTAAAAAGAAATACAGATTATAAATAAATACTGCATACACAAATATGTAAACAACCAACCACCCATCCAGATTTACCTATCCCCATAACCAGTAGTAAATATTTTACAGTTTTCTAATATCACTTGAATTGCTCCAATTTCTAGTATCACTTGAATTGTTTCTAATCTGTTTCTAATTGTTTCAATTTCTAATATCACTCGAATTGCTCAAATTTCTAATATCATTTGAATTGTTTGTTTTGTGGTCTTCCCCTTGACCCTCATCATTAAACTTTTGCTGGATGGGTGTATTTAGTGCAGACATTCTAAAATTTTCACTTTCTTGTAAACAAAACAAATACAAAACAATGTATGACTTTTTGTTTTTCGGTAATAAAGCTTAAGAAAAAAATATTTTTTCTTCAAATTCTTGATTTTTCATTTTCTTTCTGATCAATAATTAATCGTTTGAATATTGTTTTTTCCCCAAATCTAGATTTTACATTCAATATTTTCTTCATTGTTAACAACACATTTAAAACTGAAATATATAATCATGAGTGCATTATTGCAATGTTCTCTTACAGCGGAATGAAATAGCTTAAATGCCTTACTAAAATGGCAGTAAGGAATTTGTCCCCTCAAGAGAAAGTGCCTTTATTTTACATCCGTATAACTCCATGACCTCCATGGGTCCTGGAATTCTTCTAAATTATTTTATTGTTAATACATCATATTTATGAGAGTATGACAACCAGTGGATTACAGCTATAATGGATTTGGGTACATATGATGCATTACCCTACTGCAAATTATATAAATGAGAAAAATTGTTCTTTGATCTTTAAAAATAAACTTCCTTTATGGTGTATTGTTCACAAAATACTCCCCTGGCAGGAAGTGTTTAAAACAAACACGCAAACAAATGAAGAAACCTTTTTGCCAGATTCCAGGTAGCACCTGCTGAGATACAATTTTCCATGCACAGGGGGCCAGTGATGAGTGGCATACACTTCAGCTCACTGCTGTCATAAACCAGGAGGGGTTGGTCAGAAATTCCTCCCTATGATATAATCTATGTTCAAAATTTGTCTGGTAATCAGAGTAGTTATATCTTTTTTGACCAAAATACCCCAAATGTGTCTGTTCCAGGAGGAGAGGGAAAAAAAATCTATGATAATTATAGTGAGGCAACTCAAAAGCAAACGGTTTCAAGTCAGTATTTACCCTCTAGACGTATTCTCAGATTCATCAAGCTTTAACAAATATAAAAGATGTAAAAATATATAGCAGCAACCCAAAATCCCAAGTGTCTTATATCAAAGCTGTTAAGTATTTTTATATGCCTTCGTGATGTGTGGACTGGATCATTGGTATTGCTAAGTGGAGGTTTGGAAAAAAGAAAGTTTAAAAGAGGAACGTTTTCTTAAATAAATGGAAGCCAAGAATAACTTTCATGACATGCTCTAACTGCCATTTCAAAGCTCTATATAAGCTAAAACAAATAAACCAACACCGTCATTTTGACCTAGATTACTGCTTAAACAAAGGTACATATTCTTAATTTACATGAAAAGCAATTAGGTCTGCTGCTGACAGCACTGTGGAAAAGGCATCTGCTCAGGGCAAGCTTTTATATTTGAAAAAAATAAGCTGGAAGGCGTTTTTTCCCCCTCCTCAGCCCCTATCCACTTTGGGCCAGAAATGCTATTAAAATTTTTAAACTGGTTTTGGTGGTGGATTATAATTACTGTTATACATTTTAAGTATGCTTAAAATTATTTTCTGATTTCAGCCCAAAATCTGACATTTCATGATGTTGTTTGGTATTTAAGAAATGGCTAGGATATGATATACTATTTTTCCGTCTCTGGAACACGTTGTGAGCAAGCTAGACTTTAAAAATACAAAAGAAAAAAATAAATTGGGAAAATTATGGCAGGAATATTTATGTTAAAATATGAATTTGTTAAGCTAAATATATTTTTAGAGTCTGGGTATCTTTCTTAGACTTAGGTGTTTAGCAAGACAGTAAATGTCTCTTTTCTTTTTGGATTTTTTTTTGATTCAGGGGATACATGTGCAGGTTTGTTACATATGCAGCTTTGTTACATATGCAGGTTTGTTACATATGCAGGTTTGTTACATGGGTGATGCTGAGGTTTGGGTCTCCTAGTAAAGCGATCACCTAAATGGTGAACATAGTGCCCCTAGGTGAACATAGTGCCCCGTAGGTCTTCAGCTCTTTCCCCACTTCCCTCCGTTTAACATCCCCAGTGTCTGTTGTTTCCATTTTTGTGTCCATGTGTACCCAATGCTTCCACTTATAAGTGAGAACATGCAGTATTTGGTTTTCGGTTTCACGTTAATCCACTTGGGATAATGGCCTCTTGCTGCATCCACATTGCTGCAAAGGACATAATTTCATTCTGTTGATGGCTGCATAGTATTCCATGATGTATACGTACCACATTTTTTAAAAAATCCAATCCACCATTGATGGGCACCAAGATTGATTCCATGATTGTGTTATTGTGAACAAACAAACATGTGGCTATAAATATAAGAGTGCAGAACAATTTGGTAGAACAATCTATTTCCTGTGAGTATATACCCAGTAATGGAACTGCTGGGTCAAATGGTAGCTCTGTTTTTAGTTCTTTGAGAAATTTCCAAACTGCCTTCCACAGGGGCTGAATTAGTTTACGTTTCCACTAACAATATATAAGGATTCCTCTTCTCTGTAACCTCGCCAGTATCTGTTATTTTTTGACTTTTAATAACTGGAAATTTTTTTCTGATTAGAAAGGTGATACATGCTTTTTTCAATAAGTAAATATTGAAGAGAGAAAGTAAAAGATTGACTACTATTTACACGTTGATATTACAATATTACATTTTCCCACTTAAATTTATTCATTCATTTGTTTATTCATAAAACATTCATTGGGTACCACCAATTTCTAGAACATTCTGAGATGGAAGGGATACAGTGATATGCAAGGCTAGCTTCATTCTTGCACTCATAGGGCAAGAAGTCTAGGGGACCTTTAGACCAATGGACAAATATATCTTTATAAATTTTGATAAATTCTTTAATTTAATAGTAAAGAATGATGTTCTATGGAAGGATATACTAGAGGGTCTTTTATAATCTTGGGTGTCTTTTAAAGTGTTCTGGGGGAAATTGAGTGAAATATGACTAATCAGTAGAAGTATTTAGGTGAAGTGAGAAAGAGGAGAGGGAGAAGGAAGGATATGCAAAGGCCCAGAATGGGAGGCTGTGATGTGATCAGAAACTGGCAGGAACTATTCACAATAGCAAAGACATGGAATCACCATAGGTGCCCAGTAGATTGAATAAAGAGACTGTGGTACATATACAATGTGTACATACATGGACTACTATACAGTCATAAAAAGAACAATAGTATGTCCTTGACAGCCACATGGATGTCCCTGGAGGCTATGATCCTAAGTGAATTAATGCAGGAACAGAAAACCAAACACAGCATGTTCTCATAAGTGGGAGCTAAACATTGGGTACATAAAGACATAAAGATGGGAATAGTAGACATGAGTGGGTTGAAAAAGTTCCTGTGGGGTATATGTTCACTATTTGGGTCATGGGTTTAATAGAAGCCCCAACCTCAGCATTGCACAATAAACCCAGATAACAAACCTGCACATGCACTCCCTGAATCTAAGAGAAAATTTGAAAAAAAAAAAAATCCAGAGGGAGAAATAACAATAATAAAATAAAATAAAAATAAGAAAGAGAACTGGCAGGACTGATTGGCAAAGAAGATGTGATGCCAGGTGAGGCTGGAGAGATGGGTAGGCTAAGCCTTGAGAGTGAGTGCAAAAATGATTTTTGATTATTGTCCTCGGAATGATGGAAAACCACTGGAGGATTTTAAGTTGAGAAGTGATATGATTTCATTAAAATGCTTACTTTGAAAGGTTACTTTTATTTTCTTTTTAATTTTTAAATGGACATAATAACTGTATCTATTTATTGGGTACATAGAGATGTTGCAATACATATAATGTATAGCAATCAAATCAGGGTAATTAGCATATCCACCATCTTAAATCTTTCTCAATTCTTTGTGTTGGAAACATTCAATATTCTCCTTCTAGCTATGTGAAATGGTATATGATTATTAACTACAGTCATCCCACAGAGCTATACAGCACTAAAACTTATTCCTCCTATCTAGTTGTAACTTTTGTATCCTTTAACCAATCTCTCCCTATTCCCCCTTTCCCCAAGATTACTTTTTAAACTATTTTTTTTATTTTTTTTGAGACAGAGTCTGGCCCTGTCACCCAGGCTGGAGTGCAATGGCGCGATCTCGGCTCACTTCAACCTCCGCCTCCTGGGTTCAAGCAATTCTTCTGCCTCAGTCTCCCAAGTAGCTGAGATTAGAGGCTCCCACCACCACTCCTGGCTAATTTTTTTGTATTTTTAGTAGAAACGGGGTTTCACCGTGTTGGCCAGACTGGTCTCGACCTCCTGACCTCAAGTGATCTGGCCGCCTCGGCCTCCCAAAGTGCTGTGATTACAGGCGTGAGCCACAGCACCTGGCCCCAGATTCATTAAAACAGGCAAATTCATTAAAGCTATTCCCAAAGCAGTTCAGTCTGTTGGCTCCCATGAAGACTGAGTCTTCCACAACCAAGTAGAAAAACCCAGCTAGGCACAGTGGCTCACGCCTGTAATCCCAACACTTTGGGAGGCTGAGGCAGGTGGATTGGATCACTTGACCTGAACTCAGGAGTTTGAGACCAGACTGGGCAATGTGGAGAAACCTTGTCTCTACAAAAAAGTACAAAAATTAGCTGGACATGGTGTCATGTGCTTGTAGTCCCAGCTACTTGGGAGGCTGAGGTGGGAGGATCACTATAGCCTGGAAGGTCAAGGTTGCAGTGAGCCAAGATTCAGCCTGGGAGACAGAGCAAGGCCCTGTCTCAACAACAACAACAGCAACAACAACAATAACCACCACCACCCAAGTAAATATCTTTTTCCACACTAATTTTTCCAAGAGAAACGAGGTCAAGGCTACAGGTCAACTTTGGTTTGGAGGTGTCTATTTGAGGTTTAAGTATTACTTTGGTTTTTATTTTTTCATAACAGAACTGATATGTATAAGCAAGATGTTTCGGTGGAAAACACTGGGAGAATTGGTCTCTATGTTGAATCGAGGGAACTGGCATTAAACCTCAGAGAAGTGAAGACATCACACATCTGGCAAAGGGAAAAATGTCTAATCCACAGTATTTCAGTAATTCCCACCCTATAGGTCACGAGGAGCAGAGGACGAGAGGGAGTTTTGACCAGTGGCGCTGGATGTAAAGAACCAGGCCACAAGCTGGTGGCAGGAAACAGCCAGCATGACTCAGAGGGGGCTTGATGCTTTTACATTCAGTTCACAGGAATCTTCGGGGGTTGCTGAGGGTCAGACCTCCAAACTGAGGGTGAGGTTGCTATCAGAAGTAAGGCCATCAGATGCTGTGTAGTCAAAGAAAGAGACAGTATCCACTAAAGGGTTGCTCTTTGAGAGTGGCTTCAGAAATGGAAAGGGAAATGTCATTGCTTACCAGGTAACCAGCCCAGGCAATAGGACGGTGAAATCCAAATCCGGCCAAGCCAGGACCTTGTTTCATGGAGACCTTGCTGAGATACAACGTTGACTTGTCTTGGTGTTGGTAATGCTGGGGGCAGTAGATGCTTGCACTGTGGTGTGGACACTGCCCTCTACTCACTGGATGATTTTGGGACACTCCCTTAGTCTTTTAAAGCCACTGTTTTCTTTGCTATGAAAGTAGGAGTACAATCCTTGCAGGGTTATTGTAGAATCGAATGAGGTTACGTACCATGTCTGGCACTAGGTAACCACTCAGCAAATATTGGCTATTATTAAATCTCAAAATATGCAGTAAAATGTGATTTCTCTGTATCTTGGTTTCTACATCTATGCAATAGGAAACAGCAAACTGTTAAATCAATTTTATTTGTAAAGCATGTAAGGAATCTGAAAGGAAAGATCACTTTATCAAAGTGAAATATTCCCAACAATACGATGGAAGATTTAATCTAAGCTAGATAAATATTATTATTCTCATTATACAAAGGTCAGAATGATGCTGGGAACTAAAGCAACTTGTCAAAAGATGTCAGAGTTTGAGATTAGAATGCTGGCTTTCCAAGCTCCTAGGAACACTGTTAGACAAAGACTTTCTGAAGCAAATCATCCCCATTCATTCAAATTATTTCAGACACTCCAAGTGACTGCAACTCAGTCAATTCTTTTTTTTTTTTTTTCTTCCATTGAGCTTACATCTCTGAATTAGGCAAGTCGTTTAGTTAAGAAAATAAGATTCCACACATTTGTGAGATTGCAGCATTGGCTAATCAGGGTAGATGGCTGCAGAGGACAGAAGGCGAAGGATCTTCTTTGTAGAAATTTACAAGCAGACCAGAAGAAAGTTAGCAATTCAATCTCGTACCACATCAATCAATTAATATTGAAAAGCCAAAGAATCATCCCCTTCTAGGATAGACATACATGATAAGTTATCTGGTTGTACAAACCAAATAATTACTCATCCAGAATTAGACGTTCCCTAACTTCAAATGATCACAACATCATTTCCAGCTCTCGGGAAATATATAATACAATGTATTTTCCTGCCTCACCATAAATTTCCTGTGGTTTGCATTATCATTGGATATAATATCATAAGTTCCATGCCTTGCTCAGTAGCTTTAAGACCTTTGCTCTGTTTTCTATCCCTCTAAAGACATCACCAATAAATTATAAAGTGACTTTAGTTTGTAAAATAGCAAAAGACAATTGTCTTAGTTAATCTCTCTGAATGTGTTCATGGTCTCATAGGAAGTTCCAGTTCAGGTGCTAATGTAAGCCTGTTATGCCGATCAATACTAAGACAATTTATAGGATTTTATCATTCCCTTCACTAGGTCCTCATGCAACGCATGCAAGAACTACAAGAAAAATTCCTTTAAAAGCCTGCATCATTATTTTATGGTATGGGACTATTTTATTTAGGTCCTAGGCTCTTATCTAAGTAAGGAGGGTGTGTGTGTGTGTGTGTGTGTGTGTGTGTGTGTATTTCATAATGTTGACACAATTAAACTTATTAACAAAGAGTTTATTGTGAAAAAATGATTCTTGGAAATCATATACTCCTTTGTAAACAGTAAATGCTAAATATTATATACAAATATAATATGATGTTCCTCTTCCACCACAACTTTAATCTTAATTACTATGTAAAACTCAGTCCAGGAAAAAGTCCATTTTATTATGCACACAAGCAAGCCGATTTTCACTAGGTAGAGTAGAAGATGAAAAAAACCAAAGAAGCCTCTCAACCAACCTGCATGTTCACACTTGACCAAACTTCCTGCATTTCTCATGCCTATAGTATGGCAATACAGGGCAAAGCACAGCGTGTGGCCTGGTGATAGCCACGGCCTGGAGGGCAGGGTGAGGATGGGAACAGAGCACTCTGGTGAAGGGGAGAGGACCTCAGGGAGCAGGACCAGCTACCAGGGAAATTGGCTAAAGGCAGCTAAGTTGCTCTGTGGTCTGTATCTAAAATCAGCAAAATACTTAACTTTGCGTGTGGTCTTGTCTATGTTTGGAATATGTGTTCATTGTAAGGCAAACAGTGAGGGTGTATTTGGCAAATTTTATGACTTTTGATAAATGAACTCCTGAAAAAATCCAGAGAAAATCTGACTAGCCCAAATTATGTGCTCTTTTTTACATTTTAAATTGTTTTGAATTGTTTCTTTTATAGAGACATGAACATGATTGTTACTTTATAATTATTTTTTACATAAAACCAATCAATTCTGGAAAGACAATCTAAATTGAATACTAATAACAAACTTCGGGGTAATTTTTTAAAAGGAATAAAGCATCTTTATATGTTAATAGCCTGTATTCACTGGTAAAGGAATTGTTATTAGTTTATGATGCTATTATTTAAAGATATGATGGGTATAGTTTGAACCCAACCACCTATTTCCAATGCTCTGACAAGCTAGTGAAAGTTGCCTATAGAGAATGTGAGACATAAACTTGGCTGGTGGGTCTTATCAGACCCTCTATTTACAACTCAATCCAGTAATTGCTCTGCTCTCAAAAGTCCTGCTGAAGCCAAGGGGAAAATGCACACAGACCAGACTCAAGGACCCTAGCAGGAGACATCACTGGGGACAGTAAGTTCAAAGCAGTTGCAAAACCTGCCTCAACAAATACCATCTCAGGAAAATAGCTAAAAACAAAGACTTGCCATGCTAACAAGAAGGTGAAAGCAATACTGTGTTCCTGTGAGAGAGTTTAGAATTAAGTATATTTTTTGTCAATAAGGAAAAAAAGTTTTACTGTTTGTGAAATGGTGAATCAGATCATCTCAAGTACCTCAACGGTAGCACCAACATTTTGAGAAATTCAAATAGGAACACGGTATTAACAGTGTTTCGTGCCATAGAGCACATTTCCAGACACTATCTCAGTCATCTGCATGAATAACACATTGAAGGAGAAATGTCTCTCAAACAGGAAAAAACTCAACACACCCACATTAAGTTGAGTCATCAGAGAGAAATCTTTAACCGCTCAGGCATTTTAAGTGGCTGAAAATGACATCAGATTCCCAAAATAATCAGTCAAGATTGATTTATGAAACTTCATTGATACAAGCTTAATGATATCTAGGTTTATGTTAATTGACTTTTAAAGAAAAAACTCTATGTTTTTAAGTTAATGATGGTTTTCTCTAACATACTAGAGACAAAGTACAATAAAGAGGGTCATCTTAAAAATTTAAAATCAGGCCGGGTGCAGTGGCTCACACCTGTAATCCCAGCAGTCTGGGAGGCTGAGGCGGGCAGGTCACATGAGGTCAGGAGTTTGAGACCATCCTGGCCAACATGGTGAAACCCTGTCTCTACTAAACATACAAAAATTAGCTGGGCATGGTGGCCCGTACGTGTAATCCCAGCTACTCAGGAGGCTGAGGCAGGAGAATCACTTGAACCCAGGAGGAGGAGGTTGCAGTGAGCCGAGATCGCACCACTACACTCCAGCCTGGGGGACAGAGTGAGACCCTATCTAAAAAAAAAAAAAAAAAAAAAAAAAAAAAAAAAAAAAAAAAAAAAAAAAAAAAGTTAAAATCATGAATTAAAAAATGTAAAACAACGAAATGACGGGGGTTTTTGGACACCCACAAAGGAAACGACTGTGCTCAGCGATAGCTGCCATTTTAGAAAATCCAGTAAGCAGTCCAAATGGAGAAAAGCATAGATGTTCAGGATGCTATTTTTAAGGGTGACTTTTCTTTCCTCCATCTCTGATATTAACATTCGAACAAGACAAAAGGGGATTGGAGGAGCTGTGTGACCACCTGGCTGCCATGAGACATAGTTGAATCCTCAGTTATTGTTGACAACTAGACGGCCTTTGTGGGAGCAGGGCAGGCAGCTGATGGTGGTCCCAGAGGGACCCTGAGCTCGCACAGGAGTTCCTGGGGCAGATCCTGCCATCCGCCCAGGCTGTGACGATGGCCGCGAACACCCCTCGTACTGACAAAGTAGAAAGAAGAAGTAAAACAGGGGAATTCTTCCCTCAAATTCCCTTTTGAAAATAGGGTATATTCGATAAAGGAAATGCATATGTAAATGTGTTATTAGAGGTCTTGTGTCCCTTAATTTAAAATTCGAAACCTCATTTTGATTATTTGCAAGAATTTTTTTTCTAATTCCAGACTTTGCTTTTATAGCAAATATAACAGGGATTGGCTTGCTGGGCTTGGTAAACTTTAGCATTAGTTAAACATTTTGCTAATCCCTCTGCATGTCAGTTGGAAAGGTTGATCCTTTCTAGATGGGTCTTTGGTCCCAGCGCATGCTCTCTTGCGCTCGGAGCCTTCTGCAAAGACTTTGCCGCCCCGGTACACCTCATTAGGACCAGCTTCCTAAGGTTTAGTGAGGCTAAACGCTTCCCCAGTGCCCCATCCATACTGCTGCAACCTGTTTGTTTTGTTTCTCACCTCAGGATCAGCTCGCCTGTGCCTTCCAACGTGACAATTAGCTAATTTAATAAATCTAATTTAGGCTAATGTGCTGCTGAGACAGACTCATAGGAGGGGCCATACCATTGCCTCTGGGTTTTTTGTTTTTCTCCTAGGATCTTCTTTTCCTCACAAAATCTGAATTTTAATAATACATTCTAGAGGAAATGGGCTCACTTCTATTTCTGAAATGGCAAATAAATTTCATTTTTTGAGCCAGCTTTGATTGGCTGAGATGGCGATGGCGTGGATTCTGAAGTCTAGTCTAGGTGTTTTGGGAAAGGGTTTTATGATTGATTAGTGACGTCACCATAGATCGAGGAATGGATACCATATATAGGTTAACCTTGTTCTGTTTAATAGAGCTGAGGCTAATGGTAAGTAGCTGCCCAGTGTATTAGCACGTTAGCTCACAATTCTACTAATTTTAGGGTACTCACAGTTTTAACACTTCATATATACACACACACACACACAGATATATGTATATATAATATAAAGTATTATACTGTAGTACTTTATAATATACAAATATTATATATAGTATATAAAGTATTCTATACATTTCTATACATGATAAAGGTTTATAGTTCTGTAGTTCTCTATATATTATATAGTGAGTACTTTACTCACAGAGAAAGATGATGTCCTTCATTCAAATGAAAATATAAATTTAGACAAAATTTGACTTCTACTGGTCAGCTTCAGAGTGTTCCATGAATGATATCCATGTCGATTGCAGAAGCTGATGCAACAGACCCTGTCTGAGCCCCAAAGCTTTTCTTCCCAGAGGAGTTTCTTTCAGTTCCAGGTTGGTCCCTAGAAGTCCTTGATTTGATGACTTCAGCATCAGAGGAGAAAGGGAGGCCTGAATTAGTAAGCAGTGCTCAGGGAACAAGGGGCAAGTGTAGGAAAGAAAAACATTTTGGAATTAGAATAAGTGTTCAGTGAATCTAAAGTAATGTGACTGATATTCTTCTGTGACTGGAAGCTCCCCTCTGATGGCAGTTGCAATGTGCATTGAACAAAGGTAACATAAATTCATAAGGCAAGGGCCTCTCAAGAGAACTCGTTTGGAAAAGGACACTTATTCGATTGTTCTAAGCTTTACTGCATCTGCTAGGAGAAACACACCAGTGTTAGTGTAGCCATAAATTGAATCCTTACACATTATTTTGAAAAACACAGGAAAAAACTCCAAAACTTCGTTTTAGGGGCAGAAGCAGCCTGGTATAAGCCAAAGTCTTGGGCTCAAGACTGAGATTGGAAGACTTGGGATGCAGTTTCGGAATTAAACACACCCATTTGTCTCTTTGAATGCCCACCATTCATTCAAGGGGAAAAGTGAAGAATTGTGATATTATGGACAAGTAAATTGATGGCATGGGTTTTTTGTTTTTGTTTTGTTTTGTTTTGAGAGGCTGAAGTGACTAAAATATCATGAAAGTGCAAGGTGAAATGGGCTCTGAAAAAATGAAATGATGGATACTTACTACAGGAAAATTTACAAAAAAAAGATTCAAACAAAACAGATATTTTTTGGGCCTGTCATGAAAAAAATTACTGAAGTGCTTCTATATTTCCTTACAGTTATTCCCAATATTCCTTCCATCTAATGACGTTCCTCCAAATTTCATGATCCTTGTGACAATCCTCCCCAGACTATGGTGAGAGACCCAGAGCTACAGCAGTTTTCATTGTGGTTATTCTGACATTGACCTGAAGGGAGCAAGAATGTTGCTCAGGTGGTAAGAAGTTGCGAAAGAAAACTTTACAACGGTCCAAAAAGTGTTATATCCACCACATATTGCAGGGTATGGTCCATAAAATGTGAGTTTCTTTCTCTTTTGTTTCTCTAGACTTCAGTAAAGCTTTAACTTCTAGGATGCTTTGAGGCCATGCCTGATATCCATGGTAGGTCAGATAATTCCTCCATTCTTTACATCCATTCCTTTGGTACAGGATGTGTGGTCTTCTAATAATGTAATATTCCTATACTCCATAATTATATTACTATTTTATTGCTGTTTTTAACCTTCTAATATTTTTCACTAAACATAAAATAGGAATTATGAAAAGGTATTAATTTCATAAATCATAATACCTTGCTGTATAAAACACAATATTTATCCCACTAAAGGTATCAGAAAATAAGGGAGAGAATATTTCAAAATAGAATTGGATATCAGGACTTTACCCAGGAACATAATCCATATTAATCCTATTTTTTCTTTGAAAATCAGAGTTAAATTACTTTAACTTATAGCACTTTTATAGCACATCTATTGTAATTATTTAGTTGTAAATCAAATTTCTGTATATATTGGAATATGTATAATTATATATGTAACATATATGAAAAAATAAAATATTATTCAAATGTATCTGACAGTTTCTCTGAATCACATATCTATTTCCGATTGTCAGTTTTTAATATATTTTCATGTAGAGACTTGTATGTACATATGTATATATGTATGCATGCAGGTGGCCTATTAAGCTTAATGTGACTGTTTTCTTTTTCAGAATAAAATTCAATTTAGTAGTCCTAAACTGAAGAGAAGAGCAAAGTAATGCTTCATTACACTTGTATAAATAGCTGTATTTTATCAAGACTAAAATATTTTTGAGGGGTGGGGCCAAGATGGCGGACTAGAAGTTACAGCATTTGGAGGCTCTCATCGAAAAAAGCCACAATAAGTGTGTGAATATTTCACTGGCAACCAAGGTATCCAGGTTCACTCATCAAAACTGACTAGAAAGCTGGCGTGACCCACCGAGAGAAGGAACAGCAGTGTGGTGTGGCGGCCCAGCTGAGAGCCACATGGGAAAGGGGAACCCCCTCCCGCCAGCTACGGGAGGCAGTGAGTGCGCCCATACGCAGCTGGGGGAAATGTGCTTTTTCCACGAAACTGTGTAATCCACGGATAGAAGATCCTACTCGTGAACCCAGGCCACCGGGGCCTAGCATCCCAACCCCAGAACCTGCAGATTTTTGCAGCCTCTCAGCAGGAATCTGGTTAAGCCTACCGAACTCCCAGGGGGAGGGGCAACCAGCACCAGCTGTGGCTGCCTGCTGTCTAAGCCATTTAAGCTCCTTGCGGGAGGGGCAGCAGCCAGCAATGGGGCTCCTAACACCTAAGCTCCTTGGGCAGGGGAAGGGCAGCACCCATTTCTATAGCTCCAGGCTGCACTTTTCCCCTGCTGGAGCCAGGGAGGCTGGACGGCTTGGTCCCAGGACTTGTCCCCACAGCCCAACACACTGGCTGTGGCAGTCTGCTGCCAGACTGCATCTTCAGGTCTAACCCTGACCCATCCTTCCTCAGTGAGCAGGGCTTATCTGCAGGCTCTCCAGTAACTCCAGCCAGAGGCTCAGAGACAGAATTCGGATCTCCCAGGACCTGAGGCCCACGAGGAAGGGGTGGCAGCAGTCTCTGCAGACCAGGAGAGCCTCCTGCTAGTTCTGAGGAATCTGTGCAGCCCTGACAAGTGGATTTCCCCCCAGTGAAACACACTCTCTCCACCAAGGGACAAAGTGCTTCATTAAACAGGTCCTGATCCCCATGCCACCCACCTGGATGAGACCCTCCAATAGGGGTGGTCAGACACCCTATACAGGAGCAATCCTACTGGCATCAGGTGGGTGCCCCTTGAGGTCAGAGGTCCCAGAAGAAGGAGCAGGCACCCATCTTCGCTATTCTCCAGCCTCTTTGAGTGACATCTCCATGCACGGGAGCAAATCAGATGAATAGGGCCTGAAGTGAACCCCAGGAAACCGCAGCAGCCCTACAGAAGAGGGTCCTGACTATTGAAAGAAAAACAAACAAGCAGAAAGCAGTAACAACAGCATCATCAACAACAATAACAAAAAGGTCCCCACATAAACCCCATCCAAGGGTCAGCAGCCTCAAAGGCTGAAACTAGACAAACTCGCAAAGATGAGAAAGAATTAATGAAAAAATGCTAAAAACCCAAAAGGCCAGAGTGCCCCTTCTCTTCCAAATGGTCCTAACATCTCTCCATCAAGGGCACAGAACTGGAGGATCAGATGGATGAATTGACAGAAGTAGGCTTCAGAAGATGGGTAATAAAACCTATGATGAGCTAACGGAACATGTTCTAACCCAGTGCAAAGAAGCTAAGCACCTTGATAAAAGGTTAGAGGAATTGATAGAATGAGAGGAACATAAACGACTTGATGGAGCTGAAAAACACAGCATGAGAACTTCAGGAAGCATATACAAGTATCAATAGTCGAATAGACAAAGCAGAAGAAAGGATATCAGAGTTTGAAGACCAGCTTCCTGAAATAAGACATGCAGAGAAGAATAGAGAAGAAAGAAAGACATGGAATGAGCAGAGCCTCCAAGAAATGTGGGACATCATAAAAAGACCGAACCTATGATTGATTAGAGTACCAGAAGGAGATGGGGAGAATTGAAACAGGCTGGAAAACACACTATAGGATATTATCCAGGAGAACTTCCCCAGCCTAACAAGACAGGAAAATTCAGGAAATTTTGCAAATTCAGGAAAACAGAGAACACCATTAAGATACTCCATGAGAAGATCAACCCCAAGACACATAATCATCAGATTCTCCAAGATTGAAATGAAGGAAAAACTGTTAAGGGCAGCCAAAGAGAAACACCAGGTCACTTACAAAGGGAAGCCCATCAGACTAACAGCAGACCTCTCAGCAGAAACTCTACAAACCAGAAGACATTGGGGGCCAATATTCAACATTCTGAAAGAAAATAATTTTTAACCCAGAATTTCATATCCAGCCAAACTAAGCTTCATAAGCAAAGGAGAAATAAAACATTTCCAGGCAAGCAAATGCTGAGAGATTTTGTTACCATGAGGCCTGGCCTGCAAGAGCTCCTGAAAGAAGCACTAAATATGGAAAGGAAAAACCAGTAGCAGTCACTGCAAAAACACACCACAATATAAAGACCAATGACACTACGAAGAAACTGTATCAACTAGTGTGCAAAATAACCAAACACCATCATGATGATAGGATCAAATTCACACATAACAATACTAACCTTAAATGTAAATGGGCTAAATGCCCCAATTAAAAGATACAGACTGGCAAATTGGGTAAGATGTCAAGACCCATTGGTGTGCTGTATCCAGGAGACCCCTCTTACATGCAAAGACACATACAGGCTTAACATAAAGGGATGGAGGAAAATTTACCACGCAAATGGAAAACAAAATAAAGCAGGGGTTGCAATCCTAGTCTCTGAATAAACAGACTCTGAACAAACAAAGATCAAAAAAGACAAAGAAAAGCATTATGTAATGGTAAAGGGATCAATGAAACAAAAGAGCTAACTATCCTAAATATATATGCACCCAATACAGGAACACCCAGATTCATAAAACAGGTTCTTAGAGACATACAAAGAGACTTAGACTCCCACACAATAATAGTGGGAGACTTTAACATCCAACTGTTAGTATTAGATCAGCAAGACAGAAAATTAACAAGGATATTCAAGACTTGAACTCAGCTCTGGATCAAGTGACCTAGTAGATGTCTACATAACTCTCTACTCCAAAACAACAGAATATACATTCTTCTCAGGGTCACATGGTACTTATTCCAAAATCAACCACATAATTGGAAGTAGACACTCCTCAGCAAATGCAAAAGAACAGAAATAATAACAAAGAGTCTCCCAGACCACAGTACGATCAAATTAAAACTCAGGATTAAGAAACTCACTCAAAACCACACAATTTCATGGAATTGAACAACCTGCTCCTGAATGACTCCTGGGTAAATGATCAAATTAAGGCAGACATCAAGAAGTTCTTTGAAACCAATGAGAACAAAGAGACAATGTACCAGAATCTCAGGGACACAGTTACAGCAGTGTTAAGAGGGAAATTTATAGCACTAAATGCCCACAGCAGAAAGCTAGAAGAATCTCAAATCGACACTGTAACATCACAATTAAAAGAGCTAGAGAGGCAAGAGTAAACTAATCCAAAAGCTAGCAGAAGATAGGAAATAACTAAGATCAAAGAAGAATTGAAGGAGATAGAAACACGAAAAAACCTTTAAAAAATTAATGCACCCATGAGCTGTTTTTTTTTGGAAAAATTTAACAAAATAGATTGCTAGCTAGACTAATAAAGAAGAAAAGAGAGAAGAATCAAATAGACATAATAAGAAATGATAAAGGGGATATCACCACTGATGCCACAGAAATACAAACTACCATCAGAGAATACTATAAACACCTCTAGGCAAATAAACTAGGAAATCTAGAAGAAATGTATAAATTCCTGGATGCATACACCCTACCAAGACTAAGCCTGGAAGAAGGTGAATCCCTGAAGAGACCAATAACAAGCTCTGAAATTGAGGCAGTAATTAATCGCCTACCAACCAAGAAAAGCCCAGGACCAGACAGATTCACAGCTGAATTCCACCAGAAAATACAAAAAGGAGCTGGTACCATTTCTTGTGAAACTATTCCAAAAAATTGAAAAGGAGGGAGTCAATAAACAGGTATTGATGAAACATGTCTCAAAATATAAAAGCTATTTATGACAAACTCACAGCCAATATTATATTGAATGGGCAAAAGCTGGAAGCATTCCCTTTGAAAACTGTACAAGATAAGGATGCCTTTTCTCACCACTCCTATTCAACATAGTCTTGGAAGTACTGGCCAGGACAATCAGGCAAGAGAAGAAATAAAGGGTATTCAAATAGGAAAAGAGGAAGTCAAGTTGCCTCTGTTGGCAGGCTACATGATTTTATATTTAGAAAACTCCATTGTCTCAGCCCAATAACTTCTTGAACTGATAAGCAACTTCAGCAAAGTCTCAGGATACAAAACCAATGTGCAAAAATCACAAGCATTGCTTTACACCACCAATAGGCAAGCAAAGAGCCAAACCATGAATGAACTCCCATTCACAACCGCTACAAAGAGAACAAAACACCTAGGAATACAGCTAACAAGGGATGTGAAGGACCTCTTCAAGGAGAACTGCAAACCACTGCTCAAGGAAGTCAGAGAGGAAACAAATATATGGAAAAACATTCCATCCTCAGGGATAGGAAGTATCAATAACCTGAAAATGGCCCTACTGCCCAAAGTAATTTATAGATTCAATGCTGTTCTCATCAAACTACCATTGACATTCTTCAAGGAATTAGAAAGAACTATTTTAAATTTCATATGGAATCAAAGAAGAACCTGTATAGCCAAGTCAATCCTAAGCAAAAAGAGCAAAGCTGGAGACATCACGCTACCTGACTTCAAACCATACTACAAGGCTACAGTAGCCAAAACAGACATATAGACCAAAGGAGCAAAACAGAGACCTCAGAAATAACACCACACATCTACAACCATCTGATCTTTGACAAACCTGACAAAAACAAGCAATGGAGAAAGGATCTCCCATTCAGTAAATGGTGCTGGGAAAACTGGCTAGCCATATGCAAAAAGCTGAAACTGGACCCCTTCTTTACACCTTATACAAAAATTAATGCAAGATGAATTAAAGACGTAAATATAAAACGCAAAACCATAAAAATCATAGAAGAAAACTTAGACAATACCATTCAGGACATAGGCATGGGCAAAGACTTCATGACAAAAATGCCAAAAGCAATGGCAACAAAAGTCAAAATTGACAAATGGGATTTAATTAAATTAAAGAGCTTCAGCACAGCAAAATAATCTGTCACCAGAGTGAACAGGCAACCTACAGAATGGGAGAAAATTTTTGTTATCTACCCATCTGACAAAGGTCTAACAACCAGAATTTACAAGGAACTTAAACATATTTACAAGAAAAAAAAAAAAACCCCATCAAGAAGGGGGCAAAGGATATGAACAGACACTTCCCAAAAGAAGACATTTACATGGCCAACAAACATGAGAAAAAGCTCAACATCAGTGATCATCAGAGAAGTGCAAATCAAAACCACAATGGGATACCATCTCATGCCAGTCAGAATGGCAATTATTAAAAAGTTAGGAAATAATAGATGTTGGTGACGCTGTGGAGAAATAGGAATGCTTTTACACTGTTGGTGGAGATGTAAATTAGTTCAACCATTGTGGAAGGGGAAGGCAGTATGGCAATTCCTCGAGGATTTAGAACCAGAAATACCATTTGATCTAGCATTCCCCTTACTGGGTATATACCCAAGGGAATATAAATCATTCTACTATAAAGACACATGCACACGTATGTTAATTACAGCACTATTTGCAATATCAAAGACATGGAACTAACCCAAATGCCTATCAATGATAGGCTAAAGAAAATGGGGTACACCCACAGTATACACCATGAAATACTATGCAGCCATAAAAAGGAATGAGATCATGTCCTTTGAGGGAACATGGATGAAGCTGGAAGCCATCATCCTCAGCAAACTAGCATAGGAACAGAAAACCAAACACTGCATGTTTTCACTCATAAGTGGGAGTTGAACACTGAGAATACATGGACACACAAAGGGGAACAATACACACCAGGGCTTGTTGGAGGGTTGGGGGTGAGGCGAGGGAACTTAAAGGACAGGTCAATAGGTGCAGCAAACCACTATGGCACATATATACCTGTGTAATAAGCCTGCACGTTCTGTACATGTATCCTGTTTTTTTTTTTTTATAGAAGAAATAAAAAAATACTTTTAACATAAGCCAACTACAGTATAGTTACAGATCCAATGTTCTTCATATCTCTTTGCTTACAAAAATGAATGTTTTTCCCCACTGGCATTAAGACAGTGAGAATAAGAAAACAAGTTAAGTCTTGAAAGGCCTGATGATTTATTATTTTTCTTTTAGTATTCCTGAATGAATTAGCTAAATAAAATTATATATTGACAATATTTATTGGAACATGAAACTTATACACAGGGAAATATTTTTCAAATTCAAAGAACTATAAGACTAAAAGTTTTTTTAAGAGAATTCCATATAGCAAGAAAAGAGTGTAGGCTGGTAAATCTAATCCTTGCTTTATAAAAAGTTGGAGGCTTTGACATGTGTAGTGACTGGTAAACATTAGTGAGACATAATTTCCCTTGTCAGTGTCATAATGTTGACAACCTGAAACTCACAATGTGTAAATAATAAGAAAACAAAGTCAATATCATGTCAGTTTTGCATATAGCAGTCATGCATCTACTTGCAAATAAATTTAAAAATCAAATAATTATGGGAAAACCTACAATTTTACTTTTATTTAAAATAATTATTTAAAAATTATTTAAATTTTATTTAAAATACCTCATAA
>NW_016816095.1:2506424-2512861 GCF_001698545.2 Rhinopithecus bieti
TGTTCCATGAATTATTTAAAAAAAAAAAGAAAGGAAAGAAAACTGCCTTTCTCTGCTTCGGCCAGGCCTTGAATTCTTCAAAAGATTCCTGAGATTGCTCTTTTCAACTTTCGTGTTCAAAATTATTATTTTAGACTTTCTTATTATACAATCAGTCACCACTGAACTTATTCTCCCTAATTAACTTAAAATAATAGTCTTCTTTCTGGACTTAACAGATAGTTCTAACAAAGCCTAACATTGCTGACTTCTCTAATTCGGCAAATGTAAACCTTCATTTTTCCCAAACGGTAGACTCCTGTTTTCTTAGATGAAGCAAGAAATATTTTAGTCTTAAAATACATTGTTTCTTATGTATCTATTTTAATGCCTATATTTGAACTGGTTTAAACATTTTAAGGGTGGCCCTTGACCAAGCATGCATTGGTACCTGGATATTGTGAGTTCATAATAAATAATCAATTGAAGCAAATATATCTGACAGCAATATACCTGGAAGCAAGAGGAAATGCTTGCAAGGGATAAGTAGAGACCACCTTATAAATATCAGATGCAGTCACATCTAGGCGAATACTCCCCTGGAAAGTGCTTTTCCTGCTTGAGAATGGTTTCCTTTCAGAGGACAGGTTCTCAATTCTTTGGGAGAACCAATTCTTGGCTAGAGAAGGGCTGTGGTGATCAAGGAGGTCCCGGTGGTATAATTTTAGCTTTTGCAGAATTTTCCATTGCTTATTTTCAGCACTACGGCTATTTCATCATTTCAATGATTGCTCCCCCAACACTGACTGACGATTTTATTGGATGCAGAAGGAGCTGAGTTGGATTATATTTCACTGAACAGCTACACAGTCTGAGTAAAACCAGTCTTTGGAAGTGAAATAATCCCATCTAATTGACCACAGTGAAAACACAACAATAAAACCAGTCGATATGACGTAGAAAATCCAGCGCTAGAATGTAGACTAAATTTTCACCAAATTAAAATCTCTGAAGTCTATTGATAATTTTCATCAAATGGATTAAAATAACTATGGATTAAAAGTTTCGTAGGTTTGGAAGGTATTGAGTTTCTTATTATTTTATATTTAACATAAAGGTTAAACTCATTAAATACTTAATAAGCATAAAGTTTCTAGGAGTTAATGAATTGCTGCTCTTTTCCATAATGAACTTATATCAAAATTGGAGAACCCAGTTTGAGGTTGAAAATGAATTCTCAATATGTCAAATCCTGAATACAGCAATGTTCTATTCACATTTCCATAATAACAAAACATCTTCATTAGATTTTGCTGTGCATGAAACTTATGGATGGGCTGTATTTTGAAAAGTGATATAGGCCATCTTAATACTGAAGCACCCTAGAGGTCTTCCCCTTCATTTTATGTCTGATGTGTTGCCATTTGGTAGCTCATGCCACATCGTCACTTTTAGATGCAGATAATATAAACTCATATTTTTCCGGGAATGTTATGGCACTAACTTTATTCCACAGAAGCACTGTATTCTCATTGCTTCACAAATTTTGTATACACATAACATTTTTCCTCATCCCTACAAAGTCGCCTAAAGTGTCCACGGCAAAGCAGGCTGTCCTGCAACTTCCAAGAAATGGATGGCAAAAATGTGTTGGGACAGACAGTGCCTTAGGCCAGTCTCAGAACTTTGCCTGTGTGTCCTGGTTTCTTTGCACCATCTACTCATTGAACATTACAGGACAACTTGCCACTCTCTGGAGCACCTGCCTGGTCTTTAAGTCCTGACTTTTTCTTTTCACACTCCTCATTGTTCACAAAGTCTCCTTTTAGTAGAAGAGAAGGATGGAGCCGTAAATGAAATCAAGCATATCCTGTAACAGAAGGATGAGAGACAAGGTTGTTGGTGCCAGGAAAATCTGGCAATTGTGACAGGGGCTCAAAATCTGGAATTAAAGGGAAGGACTCAGGAAATCAAAATCAAGTGCTCAGAAACCAGAATAGCGACTAGCACTTAACCACCAGCCAAGAGCTCCGCTAGCTGCTTTACATGTAGTATTTCCAATTCTTCCAGAAGCGAATGATGTTTTATTTTGACCATTTTACATCTGAAAAAAACTGAAGTTCAGAGAGGTTAAATGTCTTACCCCGGCTCACAGAACTAATAATTGTTGGAGATGGGAATTTGACCAGGGCAGTCTGATAAAATGCCTATATTCCAAGTAGTATGTTATCCTGCTTCAGGATACCTCTAGAGGGCCCAAGGCTTTGTCATAATAAGGAAGGAAAACATACAGTTATTGGAACTAGCGTGGGAAGTTCTAACAGGAATAGGTTGATGATGGAATGGCTAGTGAGTTTTGAGCTTTTCTGCTGAGGTCATGTGGAGAAATTGGTCTCAATATCTAGGGTGGGGTTGTGTTGGCAGGGCTGACTTAAGTAGTCCCCCAGAAACTCTGCAGTTGAGGAATTACTCATTAGGGAACCAGACAGCTAACTGCACACCATAAATTGTAGAAAGGCTGCATAGGCAACTCAGTTAGGCTATTTGGGTACTGTTTGGTCTTGATACCTGGCTAGGGTACAGGGGAAACAATGTCTTTCTCTTAGGACATCTCAGAGTAAAAGACGGATTTAGGTACAGGAGAGAACAAAGTCTAATTGCTCACCTTTTGGAGCTTCCTTATTTATTCTTTCGCTTTATTCAACATTGGCCTCTGTAGGTGATGTCCACCTAAATACTCCTTGTGGGCATGGTCCCTGTTAGGTTGGCAAGGTCATTACTAGTAGAGAACAAATCACACTCAATTAACACATAGATCAGTAGGCAGTCATTGGCTAATACAAACTTTTGCATTCTGTGGATGATTTTAAAAAGGGCCATAAATTTGGAAATGACCATGACCCTCATCAGATGTTTATGAGAAAAGAAAACTCATTATATCTCACAAGTCTTCTGTGATTAAAAGAATTTTAGTGGCAAACAGCAGTATCGCACACAGAACTATTGTGCAAACAAGTTGTCTCTTTTTTTGGCTATCAATTCCTTTAACTATAAGAATCTATAATATAGAGTCTTTTTGTCCTGATGAGATTGTGAAATCTTACATAACTTTTCAATTAAAAGACAAAGCAGAGTAAATAAATCTAATTGTTTGAATAAGATTATAAATCCTGTTCTTGCAGCAATAAAAGAAGTTTGGCTTAATCCTTTTTTATTAATTAGTCTTAAAAACAAATCCCTATGGAATAGGTGAGTATTATTGTCCCCATTTTACAGATCAACAAACTGAGGAACATAGAGCTGACGATGTACATTGCATCACATAATCTATCACCACAGCTTGTCCTGAAATTCCCAGCAATGCACCCTCAGGCTGTGGATTATCTCGGCGACACACTCTATCAGTCACTGACTTTACACTTTACTACCATGTTTTTGGCAAAAATGCATCAATTCCGTTTCCCTCCTGCCTGGTGTTTTGGTCAGGCCTTTCATGAAATGGAATAGATCTTTAACGGAGAGCCACACAACAAGGCATCTGCGTTCCTCTTGGGAGAATATGAGGCCAATATGATCTCATGATATTAAATAGAAACCTTCCTCTTGACAGCACTTTGGGAACATTAAAAGTACACGTATGTACATACTCGCCCACCTCATTTAGATGGTCCATGTTTTTCTTCTCCATTGAAAGGTATCACATGTACACAGGTAGCCTCAGGCTTACCTACTGAGGACCCAATTACAAAAATAACCCATCAAGATAAAATGGCCGCTATCACCTTTACTGGGCTTGACACCAATAAAACCAGCTATTTACGAATCAACTAGAGATGTTAAAAAATTCATGATGTCTGAAGTGGAGTAAGTGAAACAAACCTGAAAAGTAGAATACAGCTGACGTGCATAGTAAGCGTGACTCATCTCTAAGGTTGTCTTCTGCCTCTCTACAAAATCTGTAGACAACCAAGCCCTAAAACTTTTACTTCACTATTGCAAGGGTTAAAATGGCATTAAATGATGATTGATTTGCATCAGAGCTTACAGGTTGCACAGGAGGCTTAGGAAGACCATCAGTCATTCGTTCATTGTGTGTTGCCCCATTGTAATCCGCTCCTCAGAAGAGCCCGTTCAGACCAGCTGCTTCCCAGAGAGTCTTCTTTCTCAGTCAGTCCCACCACCATTGATTCCATTTCTTCGACCTCGAACGTAGTGGCCACCCTTGTTCCCATATCCAGTACATTGTCAAGTTCTGCTGATTGTGATTTCTTTGATACAAATCAGAGTACTTAAGTGCTGCTAGAATAACCTCCATCCAAGCCACAGTTGTCTCAGTTTAACTCTTTCATCACCTTCTAAACTGTGTCCCTGCAGTGCATTCTCCACTCAGCTGACAGAATGATGGGAAAAAACGAAATCAAATCAAGTCGGCACCTCTTCCCTAAAAGTGCTCGGCTGGCAACCAGTGCTCCTCTACCTGGTTCCTGGTTCTCTCCATGTTACCCCTTTCACTCTCTGCTTCAGCTGTCCTGGCATTCTTTTTGTTTCCTAAAACTGCTAGGCTCCCTGGGCTCTCAGAGTCCTTGTGCTTGATGTTTTCAGCTTGTGAGCGCTCCTCCTGGGTCTCAGCATGGCTGTCCATCATCCATTTCTGCTCACAGCCATCTGCTCCAGAGGTTTCCTGAACTCTCCTGGCTAAAGCTGACCCCTTCTGTACTGTCTCTGCCCCCACCAGCCACTTCATCCTTCACTGTTTGCACAGCTTGGACAGCTGTCCACTTTTGTGTTTCTATGCTTGTCTTTCCTCCCCCAGGAGAAGGTAAGCTTGAAGTCAAGATTTTGTTTTTGTTTTTTTTTTTTTAACCGTAGTGACCCTGGTTTCTCTAGTAGAGGTTGGACTATCCTAGGTGCTTGATCAATAGCGGTTAAGGCCAACCACTGTTCCAATGCTTTCCTCTTAATAATCATCCACCATCATCTTCTCTGGGTTACTGAGTTTGCCTGAGGAGGAAGGGAACCTATTTTAGAGTCTGGAGCTCTTGAGGGAAGAAGGAAAGGGCTGCTAGTGAGGTGTCACTGGGGGAATCACTGTCTTAGTCTCCTGAGTGAGACATCTGGGACCTGTGAAAAGAGGTGGCAGCTTTCTCTTATAAATCTTACTTATTTTGAAATCTGGGCCACATCTGAGTTAAAGATGAAGGATCTGGTTTTGGATCCTGAAATAGATGACTATTTCATCATCTACAAAGTGGATCTAATTATGGTATCTGTCTCATAGGATTATAAGTAGGTATAAAATCCTGAACACAGAAGTTAATCTATAGCAAGTACTCAATTAAAAAAAAATCTTACACACACATATATGGGCCCCACACAAATACAGATGATTGTTTTTGAATTCAATTATATTTGTGGTTAATTAAGCTTAGGACAACCATTTAACATAATTTCTACGGGAAATTATATACCTAAACAACCAACTCCCATGTAAATGCCTTTTGCAATATAACCTGATTGCCATTTGAGAGTTACTTGTAATGAAAAATATTTGTGCTTCCATTTTGTGAATAACCTGCTTTCACATACACATTTTCCCACAGTTCTATTTTTCCAGCACTCACCCCATTGTTATTGAACCCTTGACTTACAGTGTATGTTCACTGCACAAATGGGACAAAGGCAGATATAATTCATTCTATGCTTCTTTTTTGAGACAGAGTCTCTCTCTGTTGTCCAGGCTGGAGTGCAGTGGTGTGATCTTGGCTCACTGCAACCTCCGCCCCCAGGTTCAAGCCATTCTCCTGCCTCAGCCTCCCAAGTAGCTGGCATTACAGGTGCACACCACAATGCACAGCTAAGTTTTTGTATTTTTAGTACAGACAGGGTTTCACCACGTTGGCCAGGCTAGTCTCGAACTCCTGACCTCAAGTGATCCACCCGCCTCAGCCTCTCAAAGTATTGGGATTACAGGCATGAGCCACCGCATCTGGCCTCATTCTATTTTTCTTAGAAACAAGAAACTAAATATAAATAAGCGTAGTTCAATTCCAATGAATCATAATCACTATGCTTTCTAATACAACTGAGACAAAAGACAAACCAAAGAAATGGTTATATTCAAACTGTATCTGAAAGGCTTATGTGTTAGGCTGTGAAGGACCATTACATCCTAATTTATTCTTTTTGTTATTTACTCTGTTTTTCTTTAGCTAAACATTCTTGCTCGTGAAAGCTGCTTTAATCTTGGAGACCAACAGTTAAAACGGATGAATCATGCAATTGAGTTTTTGCTTCTTTCAATTTTGTTGATTTTTTAATGATTTCTTTTAGTTACATGAAAATGCTCAGTTTATAGATTTTATCAGTGCAACTATTGGCTGCCTGAAGAAAACAATTCAAACCTTAAAGATTGCAAATTGAGTTTACGAAAAAGAAAAAAACACACAAAAAAACAAAAA
>NW_016816095.1:2513355-2536154 GCF_001698545.2 Rhinopithecus bieti
AAAAAAAAAAAAAAAAACAATGCCCTTCAAAAATATAATGTTTTCAGATTTTAAATCAATCCTATGATTTCATTACAACTTTAGAATTGTGAACTTACATGGTTTTCATAGTTTCACAAAATAGTAAACATTTAAAAGTAACCTAAGATGAGAAAATCATTGTATGAATATAATGAATATATTTCATGATGTAAAGACATGTATACAAACTTGGAGCTAAATATATTTATCAACTGGAGAAAGAAAGCAAACCCACTCTTAATATTTCCCCTACGTCTTCTAAGTTTCATCTGGGGATTCTGCAGAACCTTCTAAAATTACTTATTTAAAAAATTTCTGTCTCCAGAGAACCAACAGGCAGCATTCTTAATTATGTGTCTTGCTCTTTGCGTATATATAATTATTTCTCCTTATAGGAGTTCAGTGTGAGAAAATTGTACAGATAAGGTAAATGGTAATAATTAATAAAATTATTTTAATGCATCAGCTTTAACAAAATGTTTTTAAAGTTGAGACATAGCACATGATTGGGTATGGGAAATAAAAACATTTCTTATTTTGTATGCCTCCTGGCTTAAATGCAAAACACTGGCATAGATTCATGGTAATTCTTATGAAAGCTTTGAGGAGTCACGAATGACTGTGTTTCTGAAATCAGTTCATTAGTTTATCTAATTTATTATGTCCATACAAAAATGCCTTGCCACAGCAACACAGCAAAGCTGTTCTTTCATATTTAGCTACTAATTAATTAGATAGAAGTTGCTCACAATTACTGTAACAGCAATATAGTTTTTATGTTCGATAAGTGATATCATCTAATATTTCAAAGAATGATGCTTTTTAAGTGGGTAAGCCCAGCTTATCACAAAGTATACTGACCCCTTAATAGGAACAGAATGAGTGAAGTTAGCATCTGTACCTCTGAAATAAAAACTTAACATCAACATGCCTATTAACAAAATGAGAAAAAAGCTAATTAAAGCAAATGAGCCTAATGTGCACATGCTGGATAAGACAGATCAATTCTAAAAATTCGAGAAGATAATGGTACCCATATGGGATATGTTTTTGGCATTTTTCATATAAATTGGACAGTTTTAGAGGATAAATATGGTACAAAAGTCCTTACAGGCAATTATGTCTTTACAATGCTGGTGTCTGACATCATAAAAGTATAATTTTAATTGCTATTAATTGCATTAAGTCTACTCTTATTGAATACTTAACGCCATCTCTGACAGTAGTACTAATTTATGGACTTTAATGAAGCTTCATGGTAGAAGTATGGAACTGTAAAGCCACTTAAACTATGTTTTAAATAGTACATTTCATCTGTCAAGAAGTTCTGGGTATAAAGGCATTTCATTGGATTTTTTTCTTTTTTAAAAACAGGTTTGCATTTCTCCGATTATTTTTGTGTGATAAAGTGATGTTGTCGATTTTCTTGTAAGATAACTTTTGAAAAATGCTTCTAGTCGTGTGTACTGCACATTTGAAATGGCCATCGCCTCCCCATTTGTCATGGATCAAAATTTACCTGAGAAAAAATAAAATTATTAACTTGCAAAACTTGTTGCCATAATTCAGACATTTGGTCTTTTTCCGGAGACAGTTATTTATAACATGTGAAATGTAAAGAGATACAGAGTAAATCATAAATATCATAAGAGACAGAGGAGACTTCCAATGAAACAACAAGATAAATCGCTCTACCACCATTGCATCTATCAGCTGGCATTCGTAGTAATTCTTGTAGTGCCACTAGTTATCAGCTGTTAGTGCGATTTGCATTATTAAATTATGAGAAATTCATTCATCTCCATCAGTGCTAGTTTCAATATTTCTGAATTAGTAATCTGTCTGGTTGCACTAATGAGAGAATGCATCCATTATTGCTTTTTCAATTTGTTTTCATATTCGTTTACTAAAATCATGCTGTTTGAAAGGGTAGAGACACCCATACAGGAGATAAATTGAGTGCAAGAGAAATCTTTGCTCTCAGACACCGAGACTTTGGTAAATTCTAGCCGGTTATTTCTGTTCAAAAAGGCATGCTTAATAAAGCGAAGAAGCACAAATGTCAGGTAAAATATGCCATGTACTTTTATATGCCCTATCGATTTTTCCTATAATTAAAGTGATGAACACACACTGTTTGGTAATAATGAAGCTAGATCTCCATTTCAGAATTTTTTAAAGGTTTAGCAGTCAGTTTCAGCCTGTTGCCTTTTGGTAAAATATCTTTGCTCAGATTTCCCTAGGGACATCTAAGTAAAAGGCAGGATTGTGAGTAGTAAATCTAAGGAGTTTTAGAAGTCTACAAAAGTCTCAATTTCCTCAGGTTCAGCTTCCACTGCCTATAAAAATAGGGGTTGGGTTAAAATCTCTGGAACTGCCCTCCCATCTTTGCACTGCAGTAGCATGGCTGGCTACAGAGGTAACCCGTTCAATGCTGCATGGCCCATTTTCATCCTCAACCTAACTTTGAAGGCTACTTTAGATTTCAGTCTCTTTATTCACTCTTTCATGCTGAGAATGTCAACCAATTAGTGCTACTTTAGGTAATGCTTTTCATGAGGCTGACACTGGTCCATAAGGAATTAGACTGAGACCACCAACCCATTTCACATGGGCCAATGAGTAGCCACTGGACGGTGACAACTTTTGATCACAACCTGCATTTGGGTTCAAATCAATTACTTAACAGCGACAGGTTCCATACCACCCGATTAAGCCTGTGTGTCATTCAGGCACCCAGATTAATTAAAACAACAACTAGGCGGAAACCTTTTACATAACTTATTTCCACCGCTCTGCCCACCGTGATCACTGAAATGGAAAAGGCAAGCTAGTATGAATCCATATTGAATCTGAGCGCTAAGAATGGCTTCATCAATTTTGGAGGCTGTCTGCTAGTAGAAGAGGAAAAGGATCAGTCTAAACTGTAAAACAGAACAGGAAATATCTTCTCAATGTTTTTAATTTATAAGAGGTTGAACTTTAGGGGAACAATTTTTCTTCTTAAGTGAAAACATATTTTGTTGAGTAGTTCATTTAATTTGTTTCTAATTTTGCTTTAAAATTGTTTCCTATTTATGAAAGTAATTCACGCTTAATGTTGCATTTCAGAAGATACAGGAAAGGCTAGCCCACATACTTCTAATCCTCCCCCACAGATAACAAATACTTGTTAAAATGGACTGAATATCTTTTAGGTTTTTAAAGATTTATGCATGCTTTGACCACATGGAATCATCACCTTAATCATTTTTCTATTGCTTGCATCCCTTAGTAAATATTTTGTGAATCTGTTTCCGATCAGTGATGCTATTCAATGACACAGGTATTTTGCCTTTGTCTCCCCTTTCAAATTGTCTGCTTGGCTTTCTAAATGAGGAGTTCCAGGGTTTAATATTAGTGTCGATTATTATTAGTTAGTAATTTTCAGGCTCCTTTAGTTGTGAACGTCATGGAGTAGGCTGTTGGTGGGCTTCTCGTAGCAGCAGCAGCCATCTATTGATACAACCTCCTCGGCATGCTGCTTATTACTATACAACATTCACCCAAAGGGACAAACCAGTTTAGTGGGACTTTATACGTAATTCTCCCTTGTGGATTTAGAGGGACTCCATATCACTCCCATAGAATTGGGTGCCTGAACAACAGGATGCTAGTTATTTTTTTCAGGCTGAAAGTCATATGGTTCTGGTTTCTGTAAATCTGGTGGCTAGAATATGGCACTTTTCTGTTAGGTTTGATTGAGGACACTGGATTGCTAGTCAAGAACTTAAAAAAAATAACTTTATTGAGGACAACTCGGGATGAGGTACAAATTCTAAGAATTGTATATTCAATCGCATGCACATAGTTTATTCATGGTCACTCTGAGCTTGCTTACTTCAGAAAAAGAGGTATTTCCAGCAAAATTTTTCTTGTTTTGCTTGTTTTATGGCCGTATTTCCAAGAATACTTATATGTTTACTTTGATTATAACATGTGATTAGGCTAGATGAAGTTTAAATGCATACTTTAAAGTATTTAATAGAATATCTACTTTTACAGAGGAAATATGTACAAGCTTAAAAGAACCTTCTTTTTCATAGCTGGTTAGTACTACACATTGTACTAAATGAGATATTTACACGTGTAATCAGTAGAGGTTAGCCCTGATTAGACTCTGAAAATATAGACAATTTGGCAACAAATCATTTATATATGTACAATAATGCTATATAAGACCTAGGCTGGTTTCAGCAAGTGCATCACTTTCTTTGAAACTAGTGAAGCCGCATTTCTTATAAACATATTTAACTATGTAGTACACTATATCTAATTAAGACCTACCTACTCTTTAATTATTCCAGTCACTTAGAGGTTGAATTTTCAGATGTAAGCATTAAAAAACAGGGCTTAGTGGGACAGGTGTATTCATCTGGGACATTTTGGCCGGTTAATACCAATAGCTTCATCCAAGTCAATCAGTAATCACTAACGATCAGAATGGTTAACATAAACTGATTGATGATGCTGTGGTCCTTTCATTTTATGTGCATAGACAGCCAGTTTGGCTCAATATTAATCTTTTCACATCAACAATCCTATAAAATGTTTCAGGAATAATGAAAAGAAAGAAAACTGATTAAATGGAGATGTTTTAAGTGGACTGGGATATGGGAATCAACCTTTTGAAAATTGTTAATTTAAGTACTTTTACAGATATGTTAAAGAAAATTTCTAAAGTTTTTTTTTTTTTTTAGCAGTTTGTAAACTAGTCTTTAGGGTACTATATTCTGTTCTTGCTACCTCACTCTTTATCCTTAGGTGAAAAGACATGCCTTTTTACCAGCAGCTGAAGGCAGCTCTCCGCTAAACACAGCTTCCATGACAACACCATCCCCACCCTGCTTCCATCCCTCTTTGTGCCTCAGGACACAGAGCTGCTCCTTGTTTTTCCAGTGTCTGTCCTTGTGAGTTTCTGGCCAGTTGCTTTTCCATGGAAATTGTGCTCCTTTACGCAGGGCCCCTACCCTCTGTTCCCCCGGTCTACTTCACTCTTGGCTCCTGGAGACCATGGGCATATTCAAATCAAGTCAACATAGTAATTAAAACACCACTGGTCCCCAATAAATATTCATTAAATTAATAGACAAATACAAGATATTTGGGGGTCTTAAGGCCAAGGTCTACTGCAGTAGAATTAAGGAGAGTTATAAAAAGGCGTAACGGCAAAGATGATCTTAACTACTAAGGCGGGGTGCAGGGGTGGCAATGGACAAGAAAAACGCCTAAAATTAGAAGAGCTCCTTGATGTGCATTGTGCCCAAGGATACTGATATGTTTTGAGGGCAGGGAGGCAAGGTGGCCCTCTGGCAGCTTCGCATTTTAGTACTATAAAACCTTGTTCTAAGTCCCTCCAAGAGAAAAGGCACTCGAAATAAAAAAAAAAATAAAACAAATGCAGCAGTGTCCCCTTTTGGGGGTATCTACTAAATAATCATCATAACCATGACACATAAGAGGGGCAAAGACGTGTGACCTGGGCCCAAAAATTACCTTAAACATAGCTGTATGCTCACGTTCCTTCATTTATAAGCTCCGGGATCATTAATGGATGTGCACTTTGGAGAGACCTGTGAAATTAAAGTGAATAATTTCACTTAAAATACTTAAGAAGAGTACCTGGTAGCATAGTCCTGGGCAATTCAGCCTAACGCATGGTAAGTATCTATGCATGCTGATCATCATAGTCATCATCTTCCAACAAGAGAGTGGTGACAATAAGAAACAACAGGCCGTGTTCCTGGCTTTTGGTCCCACTGGATTTTGCAGAATCGGCAGTAGGCAAGGACAGAGAAGTTGGAAGGCTCTGTTGCTGAATTAAAGCCCGCAAATGGGCAAATAACGCACAAGCTCAGTGGAGGATCTGCTAGAAGTTGACCAGGAGGGGTTGCTACGAGAGACTGATGATTAAAAAGTGGAAGGATTTAAGATGATATAGTTATATGTGGAGAGAACTAGGCTAAAAATAATGATGGACAGCAGGAAAATATGATACACGGCAAATAAAGTCAAGTGACAAGGAATTGAGAGAACTTAGGAAAGTTCAAGAAGTAATAAAGCCATACGATAGTGAAAGGAACGGCCGGTAGACGAAATAAGATAGGAAGGGCTGCAGAGACACTCAGGGGCATGAGAGACGAGAGGCGAGGGGAGCAGATCGCTATTTGCTTGTTGGAAATTGGGCCTGGGAGTTTTAATTTCTTTTTGACTCTCATTTTTTAAAAAAATCCATTTTCCTTGTTTAAAGCCCCTACCCCACTTAATTACGACTTACACCATGTTTCCATTTGCTCTCTTGCCCCTTCCGTCTTTCGCTCCAAGCTCAGCATTCTCTACTTTGTGCCAACCGATGTCACGCTCCCCATACCTTTCACGTTTGATTTGTTAATGCTTACCAGTGAGCTCAATGTCGCTCTTTCTGCCCTTATTACATTTTGCTTGAATATTGTCACTCATTCAGAAAGAAAAGAATATATATACTATTATATATATGATATATAGCCCGTAGTATATATATACTATGATATAGCAAACTTTTGTTCCGCACACTGAGTCTATTTTTTTGTTCGTACTGTGAAGCTAAAGGGAACTAAGAAATGTGTACTTCAGCTATGACATTTTCCTTATGCTGTTGTCTGACAGAAATTTAGAAAAATAACAAAACCAAAAGGTGATATCTGCTGAAGTCCTGCATTTTAAATGGCAAGCTGAAGGACAACACTCCATGCATATTGAGAGAGTGGGTTTCTAGTGATTCAGGTTTCAGTTGTAACCTGTGGCCAAATGGATCAAGTGAATAATGGTCAAGGCTGTGTAAAAGGATTGTCATCCAGAGAAACTGGGAAGCACAATTCCTTTGAATCTGTATCAAACTGAGAAAAAGATTGTTTAGCGCTGCAGTCAGGTGTAGTGCAGGATGAAGAGGGGAAACAGCCTTTTATCTCTCTCAGGGGCTCCGTGGGTTTTCTTCTTATCGGATTCCCTTACACAATTGCAAAGGAAGCTTTGTTCACATTTCCTGATTGCCAGGGGCTTGGGATGATGGAAAGAGCAGGACATTTGGAGTCAGACAGCCTAGATTCAAATTCTGGCTTTGCCACTTAAAAACTCTGTGACCTTGGGTAAGAGGATAGATGAAGAAATGGCCAGAAGAGTAGATTTGGGTCAGAGATAAAACACGAAACGCTTGAAGGGGTCAAGGTTCAGGTCACAGTTTGGTCAGTTGTGTTTTGGGATGGGTGGGTTTTGAAATTCTGTTGAGACTTACTTCAAGGAAGATATATTAGAATTGATGATGCTGATTCAGGAGTCATGGACATTGTAGAAACTTTGGAACAAAATAAAACACACCTGTTTTCCCATCATTGCTCCATAAATACTGTTCATAGTTGGGAGAATTTCTTTATAGCATTTTTCACAATTTCCCCACTAAATATTATGCAAATAAACACATTTTTGTGTCTATAATTGTATATCTATGTCAGCATTTAGTGGCTGCATATAATTTCCTATGTTCACTCTTAATCCTCTGGGGATTTTATAGCTTTAGGTATGATCTCTAAGAAAGCATACTGATGGAGAAGAGAATGCAACAAAACTTCCAATACTGGAATCTTTATACATAGATGACAGGAGGAGTAAGAGTGGGCTGTTAAGAGTGGGAAGAGGACGTGCTTGGAGCCACATGAGAACCAACATCCCACAGCGCTATAGGTAAGAGTGGTGGAATTTTAGAAAATATTGAAGGGGGAGTCATGGAGACTGATACCAAGGGCAAACCCCCACCAGATTTGGATATGAGGATGTTCTTAATTATCATGAGAAAACAATAAAGGTTGCGATTGGGAACAAAAGAGCTCCTGAAAATGTTAGCAGTAACAGAACAGAGCTAGAACACTTGGAAGAGACTGAACATGCTGGAGAAATGGGATCTAGAAGAGGTGAAATGGTGGGAAAGAGGTGAAAGAGTGGCATCAGGGACACACACAGAAAAGGTGACCCCTGAGAGCAGTGAGAACACTGCCCTTCAAGAGAAAAAGGAAGAAGGAGAAATGAATGGAAATGAGTATTTGTGCAGTGCAGAAGAAGAAACGTGAGGGAAATTTGCTGGTTTCATCTTATCAGTGCAATAGGAAGTCGAGATAAGAGGTTGGTAGAGATTAGGTGAAAGGGAAGATGTGAGCAGAGCCATCCTGAAAAATGCTTTAGGCAGTTAATAGAAACTGAAACCCTTGGTCGTTCAGCCAACTAGAGTCCTAATAGGATGCTGTGAGTTTGTAGCCCATTCAATCTGTAGATTTCGACTTTGGCTAGTGGGTCTTGTCAAATATTTGGACAGTGCCATAACCAGTGGCTCAGTTCTGGACTGAGGCATATAAAAATGTATAAAAGAGGGGAAAGGGTGCAGGTAACTAGAGGTAGGTGAAGAAAGAGAAAAGGAAACCTTAACTAGACGTGCCACAACAAAAGTACTGAATTATGGGCTACACTGGCTTTAAAAAACAACCATTAAGTCATATTCAAAACTTGTAAAACAGATACATGATGGAGTGGTATCCACATTCTATAGGGATTGTTTATGTTAAGAAAATAAAAACACATTTTGTTTCTTTGAATTGCTTATTGTTTATTTAAAATACAATTTGCTTGAGAAAAATTCAATTTGCTAACATTTTTGGGGACACATCTATTATCCGAAGTGAGGTTTACTCCCATTGCTCTGCTTATGCAGAAATTAAAACAAGCTGGGCAATGCATAGATTTAACACTGAGTTTATCATCAGTTTCTCTGCTGGCTCTGTGGTTTTTCATAAGACTTTTAAACTCTGATCTATTCCCCTCATTCACAAAACCAAGAGAATAATCTCTGCCTATTTTAGAGATGAGGATTATTGTACCTAGTGATCATTAATGACCTGATATCAGTAAAGCAGTCTCAGCTTCTTGCAGATAGAAAGTATGTGTCCTGAGATTTCTACATGAATCTATTGTTTTTTGTTTTTTTGATTTTTCTCTATGGGAACCTTAGCCAGTTTGCTACAATAAAATCTGGGGATGTTTCTAGGGGCCACGTGATGCTCTGGGGACATAGAATCTTAAAATGTGTGTTTTTTTTTTTTTCTTTTATGAGTATTACCATGGAAAATGATGCAATTATATACATTCTTTTTCTATCATGAAATTTTTCGAAGCAGCAAGGTGCATACTTTATGTATTAAGATATTACTACCCCTCTGAAAGAAATGAGCTACAGTTCAGGTGAAGAGTCAGGACACATGACTGAATAAGCATTTCCCATTTTTCTTTTCTTAAAGATTGTATCTGATGTCTTCCCATTAGCAGCTGTCACTATTGGCCAGTGCAGCAATTGTACAGTGATCATTCTTCCCCAATATAATTCGATTTCTCTGTTCTTTGGTTTAAAAGACTTTTCCCTAATTCTCTAGTGAATTATTTTTTATTTTCATACAGCAGTGTACACATTAGTAGCCAAATGCATTTGTTTCAAAGGCACACACACACACACACACACACACACGCACACACGACTCTTTTAGACAAAAAGCAAGCCATAAAAAGGCAATGAGATTTTGGTATTTCTTTTCAAATTTGTGCCTTAGTACACTAATGTCACAGTAATTCCAAATATTGTTACTCTATAATTTACTAGAGATTACTTTGCTTTGGAACATGCTACTCTGCCCCTGTTGGCTTTAGGTTAATGGGCAAATAATATATGGTTTATAATCCTTTGCAAAAGGTTTTTTTTTTTTTCAGACACACAATGAAACACATATACACACACAATATGAGTAAATAATACTGAATGCATGATTCAAAGCAGGCTAGAACAACTCACAAGAATTCTAGAGAGGAAAAAAAGGAAGTCACTTTTTCTTTCTTCCTAGAAATTTTAAACAATCCATAAAATAGAAAATAGTACTATTTCTGCACTTACTTATTTTACAGCACTGTTATAGGCATACATTTTCTATAATTACTTTGGATTTCATGGTTAAAAAGACATGCAGATACAATATATGCTCCAGTAATTTGGATGCATACATTTATTTATTTGCATTTGTATTAAATACAACATGTTAGCAATGGACTGAGTCAAAGGGAGAGAATGGTGGCCCAAGGGCTGTCAAGAAGGAAGGAGTGCTGCATAACTGTTCTGAGATCAGAGGAAAATGCAAAGAATCGAGGAGGATTAAAGAGACTCCAGGAAACTGTAGGAGCCCCACAGACAAAAAAGGGGACAGAAAGGGAAGTGGGGGTAGAAGAATGAGTACAGCAATGGGGAGCATTATTCCATCACTAAGAAGGCAGAATTGCACTTGAAACACACGTCAAAATTCATACTCCTATAGACTAGGATCATCAGAGTGAAAAAATTATTTCTGTTTTCAAAGAGTAGAGATCAAGGAGGCATCTTATCAGGTTTTAAAAACACTTCTTCTTCTTCTTTTTTTTTTTTTTTTGAGACGGAATCTCGCTCTGTCACCCAGGCTGGAGTGCAGTGGCCAGATCTCAGCTCACTGCAAACTCCGCCTCCAGGGTTTACGCCATTCTCCTGCCTCAGCCTCCCGAGTAGCTGGGACTACAGGCGCCCGCCACCTCGCCCGGCTAGTTTTTTGTATTTTTTTGGTAGAGACGGGGTTTCACCGTGTTAGCCAGGATGGTCTCGATCTCCTGACCTCGTGATCCGCCTGCCTCGGCCTCCCAGAGTGCTGGGATTACAGGCTTGAGCCACCACGCCCAGCCAACACTTCATTTTTTTTTATTGCACACATATAGAGTAAGAGGGTAAGGCAAAGATGTCTTAACTACTAAGCGGGGTCAGGGGTGCAATGGACAAGAAAAACCCTCAAATTAGAAGACTCTTGATGTGCATTGTCCCAGGATATTGATACATTTTGAGCAGGGAGAGGTGCCTCTGGCACTTCAATTTAGTACTATAAACTTGTTCTAAGTCCCTCAAGAGAAAGCACTGAAAAAAAAAAAATAAGAGCAGTCCCCTTTTTGGGTATCTACTAAATAATCATACCCATGAAAATAAGAGCAAAGATGTGTGACCTTGGGCAAATTACTTAACATACCTGTATCTCAGTTCCTTCATTTATAAACTGGGATTCATTATGATGCCACTTTGGGAGGAGACTGTGAAATTAAAGTGAATAATTTCACGTAAAATACTTAGAAGAGTACCAGGTACATAGTCTGCATTCAGCTAACGCTAGGTAATATCATTATGCTATCATCATAGTCATCATCTTCCACAAGAGAGTGGTGACGATAGAAACAACTATCTTATCAGAGGCATCTTATCAGGTTTTAAAAACACTTCATTTTTTTATTGCACACATATAGAGTACAAAGATTTGGGATTTTTGAGACAAGTTCAGTATATTAAAACTGAATTCGTGTTCTTTATTTCTGTATGGCTTCTTTCCCAAGTAGATGTAAAGAATAAACATTATTTTGCTTGAAAAAAATCGGTCCCAGTGCATACATTCTAATAAATGGAAGTAGATTGCATCGGAAATATAGTTGATACAGAACAGAAAATCATTTTAAGATCATTTCTGCTTGTATTGGTAATTATACTTAATAAACCTTTTGAAAAAGTAAAATGAACTTTGACCTAAATTACTAAGGAACTATAAGACTTAGCAAGCCTCGGGTTTCTAAGCAAATGAATGAATAAAATATTAATCAATATGATCACATGTTTCTGTTGCTGAGACAGAAGATGTTGATTGTGAATATAACCATTTGAGAGGTGTAAGCAATTATATACTAAGCCTTGGATTTCAGTCATCCTGAGAAAGGGTATCATTATCTTGGCAGTTTAAAGCTATCTAGAAAGTGTATCCATAAAGGCTGGAATTCTATGTGTACTCTCTTGTTTGCTGGTATCCCTTCCCTCAGGTCACAAGATTTTTCACGAGAGCTCCTTCTCTCTAATATACTGTCTGTGGTGCTGGGCATGTAATATGCAGAAGGAATTTTAAAGAAATTAATACCTATGCAGGTGCTTCTGTGTCCTGAACACACGTACTGCTGCATTCTAGTTGAGAATAACTTAGAATTGATTCACTTGTGAATGTCTTCCTGTTCTTCTTTTCTTTATTAAACAGTATTGCATTAAAGTATTCTGGCACGCCGAGAGGTAAAATACAAACATTTGTACAAATCTATGGAATGGCTTCTTCCAGGGAGGAAATAAAGACTGTTCCCCAATCTACTAGTTTCTTGGTATCACCTCAACCCTATCGACCCCAACCTTCAGGTAACAAAGCCAAAATTAAAATAAAGTAGTTTTCTTTGGTAAATCAAAGAATCTAAGTTTATTTCTGGTAACAACTTTTTAGCATTATAAAAACAGAATACTGAATGAAAATGTGGCAGTTGGTGCATATTTTTTAAATGAAAGAAATTGTTCCCCAGAACTTTTCAATAAGAGAAAGCATGTGACCTCCTTTCTGTGAGGCCCACAGTACAGTAAACAATTGAATCCATATTCAGCCAGATGCTTCCAGTGTGTAAATTACTCCCTGGGTAAATGTTAGGCACTTTTGGAGCCGTATTAACTCTTTCAGGCTTCGAGTATGCAATTTACTAAATTACTGCTGCCTGTACTTAATGGTGCTCCAGGGACTGAAAAAGATTAATGTAGCTCCAGAAGTGCCTAAGTTCCTCTCGGGGAGAGCATCTGACTGAATGGAAGTAGCTTGTGTCTAATCATTCTTTGTAAAAGGAGGTATTCTTTAAAATTCTTTATAGTTACCTTCATTTTCAATGCTGTACACCCCCCTCCCAAAGGCATACATACTAAGGTTCTGAATTGTTTTCTTTTTTCCTATTGAAGACAAGGTTTATTTTTTGGAAAGGTTTCCACTGACGCCTTTCTCTGCAAAACATCACGGTAGCTGTTAGTTCTTGTTCAACGTGGTCTTTTTGTCATTTTGGCTCAGTTGATTTCATTCTGCTTAATCGCACCGCTGAAATTCCTTCCTCTGAAATCATCTCTTACTGCTTTTGCCATTACTTCTCTGATAGCCATCGTCTTGCTTTCATATTGTTTTCTCTTCTACTCCCACTGGTATTTATTATGGACCCCAGCTTGGCTCCCTCCTGGTCTCTATACCACAGGGATGTATTGATCTCTCTCAGGTTCAAGGTCTTACGTGGTGTGATCCACCCCACCCCCACCGCCTCCAGGCAAACATTCACTTCCCACGTATACAACCTCAAATTTGGTTGCAGTCTATGGGTTATCTTAAATTGGAGTCTGATCACCACTTCAGTACCTAAGGAACGGGCTAACTTATGGATCAACTCATCAAATTTTATCTTCTCCGGCCACAGAGTGTCTTGTCAGAAGACTGGAGTAGTAACCGTCATTATAATACTACTAAACCTTTACTTCCCTCCTAAAGCCTATCCTTGTTATAGTCTCTTGTGACTTTTTCCACTTTTCTTTATTCATTGTCACTTTGGCCTATCTTTATCTACTCCTTTTTCATGCCTAGATGATAAATTCTCATTTTGCTTATCAGTTTTCCCCAAATCCTACCAAAGTCCAACCCCTTCCAGCTTCTACCTGACTAAATTAAAGTGATGTAATACTTTCTCTTTCTCTCTGTTTTGATGAAAACTTGTTTCTCTATATAGAATTTAGAAAACCTCATACAATATTCATGTAATCTACTTATAATCTCTTGTTTTTAATACCTCTGTTTTAGTTTCAGTAGATTTGAATATTTATGGTGCTTTGTCTTATATGCATTTTTAAAGTACAGCTAGTATACCTGTTACATTTAAAAAATAGTTATTCATTCTATAAGTCTTAAGTCCCTTCTCTGAACCTAACAGGACTTGGGAGCCCCAAAGCCAGTAAAAGAGTCAAAATATGCATGGATTACATTGGAACTATTAACATGCAAACATTTGTTAGTTAACCTAATGAAGAAATTGGAAGTAAATTGTAGGTAGATACTTTGAGGAAGACAAGACAGCCCGTCAGCTGTAGAAATAAAAGAATAGTTCATGAAAAGATTTGGGACTCGATGAGTGAGAACTGGACAGGCAGAGGAGAGGGAAGAGAACATTAAAAGTGTTGGGAACCACAGGAGGAGGACAGGAATAAAGGTGACAATTAATGTGGCATGCACAGGGGTGCTGGAGTCCTGGACCGCCTCTTGCCCACGACTAGATATATTAACACAATAAGACATATGCCATTTCCATCCATTTTAACCTTGGGGTTCTGTGTTTCTTGAAATATCATCTAATGCTTAGTCCATCAGATTTCTCTTCAGGACATTGAATTCATTACAGTAAACCAATTTTTAAAAATAAACAAAAGAAAGAAAAAATAGGTGTAAGTTTTAGAATTTTGCAAAAGATGAGAAGCAAAACCAAATGCTGTCTTATATAACAGTAAAGGAATTCCCAGACCTAATTCAATGTCATCATTTTCATTTGTATTCTAGCTATTGGTAAACGACTAATTGATATTTTACAATTGAAAATTAGAAATTAGATATATGGAAAAAGAGATGTGAGTTTTAAGATTACAAAACTTAAGAAAACTTACAGGGTGAGATTAAAAAAAGAAAAGAAAAGAAAAGAAGATTACAAGGCAATGTGAGTAAGTTGACTGGATCCAATATTACCCATTAATAAGCACTCTGATTGTGATGATGGTACATATATTAGGTTGAATATATGGAATTGCTGTAATTCAACCATTTTTGACCTTCCCCCAAAAGCAGTTTTATATAGTTCAGTTTAGACATTTTAATGAAGCATGTTTGGCTATGAAATTTATTTTAGATTTGTAATTTTGTTCCAGCCCTTGCCTGGACTCTCCTTCCAGACCACAACTTCCTCGGTGATATGGGACCCTGGAGGAGGAAGTCTACAATGTGGGAGAGATGAGTTACCAGGAAGATAACCTTTGCACTCAGAAGGTTCGCGAACCCCAGAGGAGACTGCTGTCTGTCTGAGAGATCACTTTTCCCACACTGCAGAATAAAAATATTGCCTCTGACATTAGGGAACTGGCACTTCCCTCCCCCACTGTTTTAAAAGGTCAGAACTGTTCCTTCAAGCCAAGGAAGTTACTGCTTTTGAGGTGAAGCTGGTAAGACAGATCCGGGGCCTGCAGGAAAAGTGGGTTCAGTTTCTGTTTGCAGTCAAGGCAACTTCTTCCAAAAGAGGCTTTCAACCTGCCTGGGTTTCTAGGGTCAACTGAGATCCAGTGTGGCTCACAGGTTATAACTAGTGGACCTTCCATCCTCGTGGAGCCTTGGCCACACCTACCAGTTGGCCTGGGTCAGAAGTAAAACAAATGCTAAAATGGACAAACAGACAAACTTAAAAATATAAAGATAGAGAAAGAAAGAAAGCCACCTCAGTTTGAATCTGGGATTGTCATGTCTAGCTGTGTGACACTGAGCAAGTCACTCGACTTCTCTGAGCCTGTTTCCACAGATTGTAGGGCTGAGTGAGATGAGGGTGTGACAGTTTTTGCACACTACATTGGACAAGGGGCTGAGCATCATTTGGCCAAAAGCCTGACAAACAACACTGGTCCACACACAAGCAGCTCTGGTCCCTCCTGTACCCACGCCAAGCCAAGTGTTCTCCCTGTGGCAGAGCACCTGTGCACAAGAGACCTGGGTGACTGGAATCAAGGTTTCACCTCTCCGCTCAGACTTTCACTTTATATATACCTTCCTTTTCGCTCTGTATGAAGTATTTTATTTCAGCCATAATTTTTTTCTACTTTAGAAAGCCAATAAGAATTAACCAACCAATAATTGCCTTGATGGGGGAAAAACCAATAAAAGTAGAGCTATAACAGGACTTGAACTTAATAACTTTGAAATATAAACGGGAGGCTTCATCCAAGGGAATTTACAGATATTATTTGGCCACCAGACGGCTTCCATATTTCTTCATTACTGCAATACAAACATAAGAAATACGAAGAAAAAAAACTCTACGTAAGTGCTATAAATTTCAAGCTGAATTCCCTAGTCCATACCATGGTAGTCATCCAAGGATGTCTTTTATATATAATATATATATATATATATGAAGTCAGGCTTAATTTAGCATATATTTTGCTTCTTCAACAAAATGTAGAATAGTTAAGTTTAGGAAAACAAATATTTGGAATATTTCTCCTTTTACAGATAACTATCTTTTTTTGTTTTTTTCACTTAAGCAATCCATAGACTTCAAAGTGTCCCTAATCTCAAAGATTAAATTTTATAACCCATTACCCATTGTGGCTCTCCTCAAAGGTCTTCTTACATTCTTTTAAGCAGAACAAGAGACCACAATTCATACTTCCCTTGTCTATTTTTGGCCCTTTATTTCATACGTTCCTAAGTTTCAGATAGTGAGATGGCCTTTTGCTGCTTAATTCCCACCTGAACTTTCCATATAGGCTTTATATTCTTTCTTTCCTCTTGAACAGAAAAATCAGTCAGTAAATTCCCTTTTGCTCTGTTTTTTTTTTTTTTTTTTCTTTTCTATCTTTTGAGATGGACTCTTGTTCTGTTGCCAGGCTGGAGTGCAGTGGCAACATCTCTGCTCACTGCGACCTCCACCTCCCAGGTTCAACCGATTCTCCCACCTCAGCCTCCTGAGTAGCTGGGATAACAGGTGCGCACCACCATGCCTCGCTAATTTTCGTATTTTTAGTAGAGATGGTGTTTCACCATGTTGGTCATGCTGGTCTTGAACTCCTGACCTCGTGACCTGCTGGCCTCGGCTTCCCAAAGTGCTGGGATTACAGGCATAAGCCACCACGCCTGGCCTCCTTTTGCTCTTTAAGAAAATACATCAAAATTGATGCTTCACTTATGGCTCAGTCCTTCTCATCCTGGTTCTGCCAGTAACCAGATGTGAGAACGTGGGCAAGTCGTTGGGTTTCTCTATGCCTTGGTTCCCACCATGTAGAGAACAATTCCAGTAGCTCATGCCACAGGACCCTTCCAGCTTCAAGAGTTACACTTCTATTTTCATTGGTTTAATTTCTCTTTCAGCTACTTTAAAATGATTCCTTCTGGCCACTTCCACTTTCCATGATTCTTCTTCCAGCCTTCATCTTCTGTCACCCTGGCTTGCAGATCTGTTAAAACTACTTTATTCTCTTTGCTTTACTGCAACTTTACTTGGAATGACTTGGCCTCTTCATAATCAACATGAAAGGCCTCTCTCTCAGTCACTTTCCTTGACTTTGCCATTGTCTTTGATACCGATTGCTCTTACTTTCAATCCTCTTCAACCAAGCGCTTGTGAACATTATCCTATTCTGATTCTCTCTGATTACTTCTTTCAGCACAGCCTTTAAACAGATCTTCGTGGTCACCTCACGCATCCACAGGAAAAAGATTGGTCCCAGGTAAGACAGGAGGGAAGCAAAGTCCTTTATCTTCTTAGTTACCCCCTAAAATACCAACCCCAGGTACCCTGATTTTGTGAAAAAGAGGCCCTCAAAAGGTGAGTCTTCCCCTATCTTAGACCCAGGAGTCTTGGCCTCTCTCGTGGTTCTCTTTTATTGCTTTCACATTTATATGACAACTTATCCTCTCACAACTTCATTTCTTATTTAGTAAAACATCCTTAATGCAGCCTTCCAGAACTGTCTCTTCATTTTTCCAAATGATCAATTCCCCTAATTAGATTAATTAATCTATGCTAATGCTAAGGAAAGAGTCACATTCACTGTGATACAACAGAAACAGGATGGGCTTCAAATGCAGAAAATCCTAGGTTCAAATCCTCTTTCTGCTTCTTAGGAGCTGTGGGACTTTTAACTTACTTAATTTACATACATTTACTTATGTAACAGGCATTAATAGAGCATTTGCTGTGCGCTGTGTTCTGTTCAAGAAACTTTAAAAGTGGTTCTTTTTAAAAGGGGTTTAATTCATCTAATCCTTTTAACGATCCTGTGGGGGTAGGTACTATTGCATTTCACAGTTGAGGAAACCAAAACACAGAGAGGAAAAGTACTTTGCATGATATTTCAGAGCTAGGGAGGAGGGAAAATGGGGATTTGAAGCCGGGCGGTCCAGCTCACGCTGCTAAGAACAACGCCATGCTGTCTCTATTAGCTCGAGCTGGCTCAACTGAGCAAATGAGGGGCGCATTCTCTTTGCAGTGTTGTTGGAATTAGAGATGATGTGTATGTCACACAGCACAGGGCCTGTTCTCTACTCAGCTCTGTGGCAAATCATATCTCCCTTGAGTTTTCTGTTATTCTTACAGTCACTCTGAATCACCTTTGTCGGTTCCTTCTTTTCTCCCCTGATTTAACTCTGGAGTATCAAAGGGCTTGGTTTGTAGCTCCATCTTCTCCAGGTCATGACTTTAAATACTATTCATTTCTCTCCGGACAACTCCCAAATTCATATGTTTAGCTCAGATCTGTCTCCTGAACATTAATTTGTGTCTGTATAATTGCCTATTTGACATTCCCACTTGATTTCTAATAAATATCTCAAATGGACTATATTCAAGCCTGTTAACACCCATAGCCTTCCACATCTCAATTGACAGCAACTGAATCCTTTCAGTTGTTTAGTGCAAAATTCTTGAATACATTCTCTGTTACAGGTAGGATTGTATCCTGCAAGAAGATGCTTAAGTCCTAACCCCTAGTACCTGTGAATGTGAGATAGTCTCCTATTCACAAAATGTGGTACATAGACACAACGAAATACTAAGCAACCGGCCAGGCATGGCGGCTCATGCCCGTAATCCCAGCACTTTGGGAGGCTGAGGAGGGCAGATCACCTGAGGTCAGGAGTTGGAGACCAGCTTGGCCAACATGGCGAAATCCCTTCTCTACTAAAAATACAAAAATTAGCCAGGCATGGTGGTGCTTGCCTGTCATCACAGTTACTTGGGAGGCTGAGACACGAGAATGGCTTGAACCTGGGAGGTTGAGGTTGCGGTGAGCCAAGATTGTGCCACTGTGCTTCAGCCTGGGCAACAGTGCGAGACCCTGTCTCAGAAAACAATGGTCAAATTAAAATGAGGTCATTAGGGTAGGCCCTAATCCCAATATGACTGATGTCCTTATAAAAAGGGAATTCTAGACACAGACAGGCAAACATAGAGAGAAGACATTGTGAACACACAGGGAGAATGCCGGCTGCAAGCCAACGAATGCCCGAGCCTACTAGAAGCAAGGAGAGTAGCTGTCAGAAGAAACCAACCTCACCGACACCTTGATTTTTGACTTGTAGCCACTAGAACTATCAGACAATCATTTTCTATCATTTATGCCACCCAGTTTGTGGTGCTTTGTTATGGCAGACCAAGGAAACCCATGCATCCTCCATTTCTGTTTTACATTCCATATGCAGTCTTTTAGCCCTTCTTGTTGGTTCCAGCTTCCATATTTATCCACAAGTGTCTGCTCACCCCCTCCTCTGCTACCACTGCACACTGTGCCTGAGTCCCTCCATCCCTCACCTGGATCCCTGCAGGATCTGCATGTAGCCTGCTAACCCTATCCCCCTGCCTTTTACCTTGGGTTCTTTCCTTACAACCTGCTTTCCAATGTGGTAGCCCAGGAGTGGTGGCTCTTAAAACATAATAACTGCCACCTCCAGAATGTTTATTGCAGCACTATTCAAAATCAGCAAAGTCATGGAACCAACCTAAGTGTCCACCAACAGTTAACTGGATAAACAAAATGTGTTACATAGACACGATGAAATACTAAGCAACTGGCCAGGCATGGTGGCTCATGCTTGTAATCCAGCACTTCGGGAGGCTGAGGAGGGCAGATCACCTGAGGTCAGGAGTTGGAGAACAGCTTGGCCAACATGGCAAAACACTGTCTCTACTGAAAATACAAAAATTAGCCAGGCATGGTGGTGCTTGCCTGTAATCACAGCTCCTCGAGAGGCTGAGGCACAAGAATGGCTTGAAGCTAGGAGGCAGAGGTGGCAGTGAGCCAAGATCATGCCACTGCACTCCAGACTGGGCAAGAGAGTGAGACCCTGTTTAAAAAAAAAAAAAAAAAAAAAAGCGCTATTCCACAGCCATAAAGTGAATGAATCATGTCCTTTGCAGCAACATGGACAGAACTGGAGGCCATAATCTTAAATGAACTAACTCATCAGCAGAAGATCAAATATCACATGTTCTCACACATGAGTAGGAACTCAACACTGGGTACAAGAACATAAATATGGAACTAATAGACACTGGGAACTCCAAAAGCAGGGAGGATGGGAAGGGAGTGAGGTTTGAAAAATTATCTATTGGTTACAATGTTCAATATTTGGGTGATGGGTACACTTGAAGCCCATTACACTCTCCACCATTGCATATGTAATACCCATGGACATGTACCTCCTGAATCTATAATTTTAAAGAAAGAGGGTGGGGGAGGAAGTAAGATCATGTCACTTCTGCTCAGTGTTTTTCACTGGTGATAAACATATTACACTTAGAGTGAAAAGCCAAAGCCTTTACAACAGTCAAGGACCCTCGACAGTCTGACTTTGAACCCCTTATTCCACTGACCACATTGCTGCTTCCCTCTCACTCATTCAGCTTGTGCCACATTGATTCTTTGTTTGTTTGTTTGTTTGAGGTAGAGTCTTGCTCTGCCGCCCAGGCTGGAGTGCAGTGGTGCGATCTCGACTCACTGCAACCTCCACCTCCTGGGTTCAAGCGATTCCTGCCTCAGCCTCCTGAGTAGCTGGGATTACAGGCACGCACCACCATGCCTGACTGATTTTTTTATTTTAGTAGAGATGGGGTTTCACCATGTTGGTCAGGCTAGTCTCGAACTCCTGACCTCAAATGATCCGCTCGCCTTGGCCTCCCAAAGTGCTGGGATTACAGGCATGAGCCACCTCACCCGGCCGGCATTGATTCATTTTGCTATTTGACCATACCAGGCACTCTTGCCTTATGGCTATCATGAGAACACGGCTCATAGCTCCCAGCTATGTGCTACCTATCCCAAGATTATGTTCCTACCCAGCCAATGACTGAGCCAAGTCATTCCTTCCACACACAGGACTCCTTGAACGAGCAGCTTCTACCGAGTGGCTCCCCACTGGTCTGTCTGAGGCCATCTCAGAGCTGCAGTACAATCTGAGGCTCTTGCTGACCCAGCTTCCTTCCTTCCCTCTCTCCTTTCACAGGGATTAGGCCAGCATTATGGTTTGCAGGATCTCCCAGCCTACCCCTGCCTGTGTCCCCTTTATGTGGCATGGGCATGGCCCCTTTGTTGTTGCTGTGTTTTCTTCTCCAAATGCTTCTTCTCCAGTTATCTCCTGGGATAACTCTATCTTCTCCTTTAAGCCTTTGCTTAAACATCATCTTCCTAGTGAGACCTACCCTTAGCTCCATTTACTTTATTCCGCTTATTTTATGCATATTTATTTTTAGCTATAGGATCTGGCTCTGTCACCCAGGCTGGAGTGCAATGGCACAGTCATGGCTCAGTGCAGCTTTCAACTCCCAGGCTCAAGCAATCCTCTTGCCTCAGTCCCCCGAGTAGCTTGGATTACAGGCATGCATTACTGTGCCCAGCTAAATAGTTTTATTTATTTTTTTTTTTTGTAGAGACATTGTCTCGCTATGTTTCCCAGGCTAGTCTTAAATTCCTAGCCTCAAGCGATCCTCCTGCTTCAATCTCCCAAAACTGGGATTGCAGGCATGAGGCCCAGTCATTTAAAACAGCATTCCGTCTCTGTTTTCTCTGCTCTGGTTCTTTTGTTCAGGGTCCTTTTTTTCTGCTTGTCAGTTTCTCACTTATTATAATTTACTTAGTTGTCATGCTTACTGTTTTTGTTTTCTATCCATCCTAGATCCTAGAGGTAGAATCATCATCTTTTGTTCACTGGTGCCACCCAAACACCTAGACCAGTGATGGCAAATTTAAAACATTTAAAATTGATACCTTCCAGTTGTTTGCACATGTGTTTAGAAGTTTACTGCATGTGTTATAAGAGGAAGGATCTAAAATAAATTATTATTCTTTCAATGATGTCAGGTTTTAATTTTGATGTTGCACCATTCCTGTCAATATTATAACATGTAAGAGCCCTGGCTGTCATGGTCCCTTTATAGCTTCTGATTCCAGTTTTGTCAATAAAGTGCTGCTCCACTTGGCCTATTAATGGACTAGATTCATACCTCAAAGTCTGCTTAACACCTCCACTGCAGTCAGGGATTTTGTTTTTTGGCAAAACCAAGTTCTCTTTCTTGTAAAGAGCAAGTGATCAATTAATGTGTATAATAATGTATAATGAATAGGAATCCCAGTCCACAGACTCAGGTGAGCTTAGAATACTGCATTTCCTTATTTTCTGTAGATCAACTTAATCCTGAATCCAACACATGATGTCTCTGGGGTCTGGAAATTCAATCTCAGTCAAGATTGTGTGACTTACAATGGATGCAGGTGCTGAGGAGTTCCCTGCCATCACTGGACACCAGTCAAAGATATTGCCCAGGTCACGTTGTCTCCACAAGTCTCTGGTCTCTGTGACTTGGAGAATTTTGAGGGAGACTGGAGTTCATTGCTAGGAGTTCAGCCTCCCTAAAGTGTCATCTAGCCATCTTCTTTAGGATCTTTCTGGGGAACACAAACTCATATTTCAAGGTTAGCATTTTAATAAATTATCTTGTGTCTAATAATGGAGGAATGAGTTTGCATTCCTTTTTTTTTTTTT
>NW_016816095.1:2536338-2568119 GCF_001698545.2 Rhinopithecus bieti
GAAGAAGTAAGATCATGCCACTTCTGCTCAGTGTTTTTCACTGGTGGTAAACATATTCCACTTAGAGTGAAAAGCCAAAGCCTTTACAACAGTCAAGGACCCTCGACAGTCTGACTTTGAACCCCTTATTCCACTGACCACATTGCTGCTTCCCTCTCACTCATTCAGCTTGTGCCACATTGATTCTTTGTTTGTTTGTTTGTTTGAGGTAGAGTCTTGCTCTGCCGCCCAGGCTGGAGTGCAGTGGTGCGATCTCGACTCACTGCAACCTCTACCTCCTGGGTTCAAGCGATTCCTGCCTCAGCCTCCTGAGTAGCTGGGATTACAGGCACGCACCACCATGCCTGACTAATTTTTGTATTTTTAGTAGAGATGGGGTTTCACCATGTTGGTCAGGCTAGTCTCGAACTCCTGACCTCAAATGATCCGCTCGCCTTGGCCTCCCAAAGTGCTGGGATTACAGGCATGAGCCACCTCACCCGGCCGGCATTGATTCATTTTTGCTATTTGACCATACCAGGCACTCTTGCCTTATGGCTATCACGAGAACACGGCTCATAGCTCCCAGCTATGTGCTACCCATCCCAAGATTATGTTCCTACCCAGCCAATGACTGAGCCAAGTCATTCCTTCCACACACAGGACTCCTTGAACGAGCAGCCTCTACTGCGTGGCTCCCCACCAGTCTGTCTGAGGCCATCTCAGAGCTGCAGTACAATCTGAGGCTCTTGCTGACCCAGCTTCCTTCCTTCCCTCTCTCCTTTCACAGGGATTAGGCCAGCATTATGGTTTGCAGGATCTCCCAGCCTACCCCTGCCTGTGTCCCCTTTATGTGGCATGGGCATGGCCCCCTTTGTTGTTGCTGTTTTCTCTTCTCCAAATGCTTCTTCTCCAGTTATCTCCTGGGATAACTCTATCTTCTCCTTTAAGCCTTTGCTTAAACATCATCTTCCTAGTGAGACCTACCCTGAGCTCCATTTACTTTATTCCGCTTATTGTATTCATATTTATTTTTAGCTATAGGGTCTGGCTCTGTCACCCAGGCTGGAGTGCAATGGCACAGTCATGGCTCAGTGCAGCTTTCAACTCCCGGGCTCAAGCAATCCTCTTGCCTCAGTCCCCCAAGTAGCTTGGATTATAGGCATGCATTACCATGCCCAGCTAAATAGTTTTATTTATTTATTTATTTTTGTAGAGACATTGTCTCGCTATGTTTCCCAGGCTAGTCTTAAATTTCTAGCCTCAAGCGATCCTCCTCCTTCAATCTCCCAAAGCTGGGATTGCAAGCATGAGGCCCAGTCATTTAAAACAGCATTCTGTCTCTGTTTTCTCTGCTCTGGTTCTTTTGTTCAGGGTCCTTTTTTTCTGCTTGTCAGTTTCTCACTTATTATAATTTACTTAGTTGTCATGCTTACTGTTTTTGTTTTCTATCCATCCTAGATCCTAGAGGTAGAATCATCATCTTTTGTTCACTGGTGCCACCCAAACACCTAGACCAGTGATGGCAAATTTAAAACATTTAAAAATTGATACCTTCCAGTTGTTTGCACATGTGTTTAGAATTTTACTGCATGTGTTATAAGAGGAAGGATCTAAAAATAAATTATTATTCTTTCAATGATGTCAGGTTTTTAATTTTGATGTTGCACCATTCCTGTCAATATTATAACATGTAAGAGCCCTGGCTGTCATGGTCCCTTTATAGCTTCTGATTCCAGTTTTGTCAATAAAGTGCTGCTCCACTTGGCCTATTAATGGACTAGATTCATACCTCAAAGTCTGCTTAACACCTCCACTGCAGTCAGGGATTTTGTTTTTTGGCAAAACCAAGTTCTCTTTCTTGTAAAGAGCAAGTGATCAATTAATGTGTATAATAATGTATAATGAATAGGAATCCCAGTCCACAGACTCAGGTGAGCTTAGAATACTGCATTTCCTTATTTTCTGTAGATCAACTTAATCCTGAATCCAACACATGATGTCTCTGGGGTCTGGAAATTCAATCTCAGTCAAGATTGTGTGACTTACAATGGATGCAGGTGCTGAGGAGTTCCCTGCCATCACTGGACACCAGTCAAAGATATTGCCCAGGTCACGTTGTCTCCACAAGTCTCTGGTCTCTGTGACTTGGAGAATTTTGAGGGAGACTGGAGTTCATTGCTAGGAGTTCAGCCTCCCTAAAGTGTCATCTAGCCATCTTCTTTAGGATCTTTCTGGGGAACACAAACTCATATTTCAAGGTTAGCATTTTAATAAATTATCTTGTGTCTAATAATGGAGGAATGAGTTTGCATTCCTTTTTTTTTTTTTTTTTGAGACAAGGAGGTCTCATTCTGTCATCCAGGTTGGAATGCGTGGCATGATCTCAGCTTACTGCAGCCTCGACCTCTCTGGCTCAAGTAATCCTCCCACCTGAGCATCCCAAGAAGCCGGGACTACAGGCATGCACCACCATGCCCGGCTAATTTTTATATTTGTAGAAATGGGGTTGTACCATGTTGCCCAGGCTTGTCTCCAACTCCTGGGCTCAAGCTATCTGCCTGCCTGATCCTCCCAAAGCACTGGGATTGCAGATGTGAATCACCACATCTGGCCCATTCTTTATTACAGAGAGATGTTAAGCTATTTTCTCTCTCAGCTAAGTCTCTGGAAAGTAGTTTCCTATAGCTTTTATCTCAATTTCCTCTGTAGCATGATGAGAAAAAAAAAAAAAAAAAAACTGATGCAGTTTGCTAAGTAATATTCCTGAATGGAACCATAAGTCATATACCAATATGGCAGGAGAGACATTGCGGTATTGTTATGGTCAAATGAATTCAATTAGCTCAGACTGACATGCTTCTCAGTGGCTATGTCAACTTCCCCCCGCCCCAGCCAGGTGCAGTGGTTCATGCCTGTAATTCCAGTGCTTTTGGGAGGCCGAGGCAGGAGGATCACTTGAGTCCAGGACTTTGAGACCAGCTGGGACAACATAGCAAGACTCCATCCCTACAAAAATTTTTAAAAAATTAACAGGGCATGGTGGTGTATGCCTGTGGTCCTACATACTAGAGAGGCTGAGGTGAGAGGATTGCTTGAGCTCAGGAATTTGAGGTTAGAGTGAGTTATGATCATGCCACGGCACTCCAACCTGGGTGACAGGGTGAGACGCTGTCTCCAAAAACAAAAACAAAACAAAATACGCAACAACTTTCCCATCCCTGGACCTTCTGTTTTGTGATGAATAAGAGGGTAGAACTATATTAAGTTAGTATATCCAAACTCTCTTAAGCATGACTCTGCCATGGATTTTTCTAGATTTGACTGCACCATGATTTTGGATGTGGAAAATGTTTTGCTTTTCCTTTTTCTCGCCCTCTCCTCTTCCTCCCTCCATTTTTTGTCTATTTCTTTCTTTAAAAAATATGTTTGAGAGCCTACTACATGCCAAGCACCATGCCAGGTATGGAGTATGAAGAGACAGACAGAACAGACCTAATTCCTGCTTGCCTGGAGCTTATTCTGTTCTTTCCAATCCCATTCCTGATCTAAAAACATTATCTGTTGTGTTGGATAATAAATGTTCATTTTGTGACAGTCTTATATATTTCTTGAATATCATAAGAAATTACCAATAATTGGACCAATAATTGGACTGGGCTCAGTGGCTTAGCCCTATAATCCCAGCGCTTTGGGAGCTCGAGGCGGGAGGATCACTTGAGCTCAGGAGTTCGAGGCTGCAGTGAGCAGTGATCGCACCACCACACTCCAGCCTGCACAATAGAGTGAGACCCCTTCTCTGGGGAAAACAAAAAATAAACCAGCCAATACTGGAAGTGTAGCATTAAAAAAAAGCTTAATCAAAATCTTTCCTAGTTGCATGGCATTTATTGTAGGACATGTATTTGCAGCTCACAAAAATATCATCTATTTTTATTTATTTTGAATTCCCCAGACACATGGTATGAAACAAACCCAGAATTATTCTTTTGGTCCAGGGCTTGCTGTCACACCATGGTTTGAGCCGCCAGCAGCAGAGATGCTGAGGAATGCTGAGACAAAAATCCAAGTTGTGAGGAGATGAAGGAGAGACCACAGGGCCTCTGGAACCCTGATTAAGTAGGCCCCTGAAATAACTTTAAAATGTAGACTTTAAAAGATATATCATACGATCACATAAAGGAGGTGGTTATGAATCACTGATGGTAGAGAAATTCTCAAGGAGAGTTCTAAAAACTGCTTGATGTTAAGCAGATGCATTATCTTTCAGATTGAACCACAGGAAGTGAAAGTTTCAAGACGATAGACAAAAGAGTATTTTTTTTTCTTTTATCTTGATAGTTGGGATAAAGTTTCTATCAGAAAATCCTAAGGTCGGCAGTGATAATTTTAGGTAGTTTTGAAAGCTTAATTATACTGCTCTGTAGCCTTTTAATAATAGTTACCTAATTTGCTGTAGACCCTGAAAGTGAATTCTCATTAATGATAACTCTGTTTTGCAAATATTTGGAAATTTCACGTATAGCAATTACTTATTTACATATTTTTAACCCTCATTATTATTTAAATGACTACTGGTAATTTAGTTTTCTGAATCAATAAAAGTTAGAATTATGCCTAGATGAATACTATTTAGCTTTTATAATCAACAAATATTTGAGATGAAGGTGTTTTCTGAAAGCTATCAATTATAGTTCAGAGATTTGCTTTCTGAAATTATTCTAAATAGAACAAATGGGGAGCTGTCTTTGAAAGTTATTTCATAATTAAAATCAGTCATAAAGAAACTCAACTCTATTTATTTCTCTAAGCCTTGCTTACTTGAATCTTGCTAATAAATAAAGAACACAGCTTAATTTATCGTTAATTTAAATCAGTTAACAAATAAACGAATTAAATACTGAGTTTCTTAATTGTTTCTTGTCAGGTGGTATCCAAACTTGCAAAATGTTTACTCACCTGGGTGAGATTTCTGCAAAATAAGAAATAGACCTACTTTAATGTAATTACTGAAATAATAGCTCCTTATTAGGTTTGGTGCTTACCAATTTATTATGTACGTTAACACTATGGATCTCGACCTCTTCGTTGTCAAACACTGGTGGATGTAACTGAGAAAATGTTATTTCTATATATTTAGGTATCCTGAACTCATTTGCATTTGTTTACATTCTAACACGTTTACTTTTGTGGGAGAGACAAGACAGGTAGTCCCGTTAATGCTCACATTATGTGTTGCACCTGAAAATGTCATATGTCATGCATGTTGTGATAGCCAAAATGTTGAGAAAGACTGAGGAAACATATTCTACCATATTTCATGCTCAATATATACCAATATTCCAACGTGAAAGATGAAAGCCCAGAAACTCAGACACATTAAATCACTGACTGATGTTGCAAGACAGAAAAAGGGGTTAAATCAGAATTTTCCAACTAGCTAACTATAACATCTTTAAAAGGTTCAAAGTGTTTTCCAGAGTTGTTATAAAACATGAATGACTTGAGTAATTTTAAAAAATCAAGGGCAAGTTTCCAAGTGATTATCAACGAACACCAATGTTAGTCAACATTGATTAATGTGTTTGGCAGTGGAACAATATGCCTAATTGGATTTTCTGGATCCAGTAAATTTTCATCACTTGTTTTGAAGCTTAAAAATTAACAAGTTAATGCTACGTTTTAAAAAGGAAATTATGTGTGTGTGTTTGTGTATGGGGGAAATAATTACATACACACGCCCAGGTATGTGTGTGCGTGTGTGCGTGTGTGTGTGTGTGTGTATATATATATATATATATAGAAAGAGAGAGACAAGAGAGGTATTCCAGTTGATGCTCACAGTATGTGTGGTACACAAAAATGTCATATGTCACGCATATCACAGGCACATATTTATACATGTGTGTATGTAATGATTCCTCCAATTTTTAAAAAAATTCATGGTAGGAGCCGGGCGCGGTGGCTCAAGCCTGTAATCCCAGCACTTTGGGAGGCCGAGACGGGCGGATCACGAGGTCAGGAGATCGAAACCATCCTGGCTAACACGGTGAAACCCCGTCTCTACTAAAAAAAATACAAAAAAACTAGCCGGGCGAGGTGGCGGGCGCCTGTAGTCCCAGTTACTCGGGAGGCTGAGGCAGGAGAATGGCGTAAACCCGGGAGGCGGAGCTTGCAGTGAGCTGAGATCCGGCCACTGCACTCCAGCCCGGGCGACAGAGCGAGACTCCGTCTCAAAAAAAAAAAAAAAAAAAATTCATGGTAGGAAGTTAATATAAGATCTGCCCTGTTAACTGAATTGCTTTCATACAATACAGTATTGTTAACTATAGACACAATGTTGTACAATAGATCTCTAGAACTTAATCATCTTGTATAACTGAGACTTTATTTATACCCATTGAATTGAAACAAATTCCAAGGTAGTAATAATGATGAACTATAGGTAACATGACTCTTAGTCATTTTCTTTTCATTTAAATCATTTTCTGTATTCGCTGCGGTTTTCTTTTGGTTATTTGCAGTATTAGCATTCTAGATGCTTTTCATCAATGAGCTTTCTGTTTTATGAGTTAAGACAAAAATGCTGGAAGCCAACCAAAGAAGAACAGAAGGAGCTAGATTCTTTCTTTGTTTCTTGCCACTGGCAGAGCAGTTGTGGATTAAGAGCTTCCTAATCCCAAGGTCCCCTCCATGCCTCAGTGGCAGATGACCCTCACCTGGCGAGAGCCAATGACAAGTGCGACCTGAATGTCAGTTCTGAACTTACATGTCCTGCCTTAAGACTCTGCCAGGTCTGGCTGGACAGGACCCACTGGGGAGAACCAAGCATGGAATTCACAAGCCAAGAAGGAAGGTTTGGGTCACTGAAGGAATCTTTAGTTCAGGAGAGGTCTCCCAAAGCATAACAGGATGTCTCACTCCAGGTACACACATATCTCAGACAAGCGAAGTGGTTGAATATCTTCCATCTGTCATCATGCATTGAATTTTGGGGACCCAAACTGGGCTTCTGGTCCTTGGAATACCAGGACTTCCAGAAAGTCTGTCAGCATTTAGCAAGACTCAAATCAAAGGACTAGAATTTGGGAGCAGAGCTGAAGTTCCTGTGAAGAGATCAGTGAGGGCGATGGACACTCCCTGGTCATAGAGAGGATCAGTTTGAACCTCACAAAAAAGGAAAAGCCCAGTGATCTCAAGCGAGGCACTTGGAAGGAGGATGGAGCTGCCAAAATGTATGAAAAATTTCAGGCCTCAGTCCAGAAGTAAGCCTGTGGGTAGAACTGAACAGCACCAGCTATGTTGGTGGCTCTGAGTGGGAAGAACCATACCCCGCTGTGTTTTACTGAGCCTCTATCCTACAGTCACTAAAAATCTCAGGGGTGTGAGTTCGTGCTATATCATGGGGAAATGTTTCAGAGATTTTCAGCTTACTCCCCCTGGGTCTTAAGAAATCACCAGACCGTAGCAAGGGCCGAGCCAGCAGTGCAAAGTGACAGTGACGCCAAGCAGGCACATGCCCACTGTCCCAAGGAAAGCCAGCATGGGAAAGTCAGGGGACTTTGTTTAAAGACGGTGTTTGTCCGCATGTTCTCACTCATAGGTGGGAACTGAATAATGAGATCACTTGGACTCGGGAAGGGGAACATCAACACACTGGGGCCTATCCCATGGGGAGGGGGGGAGAGGGAGGAGGATTGCATTGGGGTTATACATATATAAATGATGAATTGAGGGTGCTGACTAGTGAATGGGTGCAGCACACCCAAACATGGCACAAGTATACATATGTAAAAACCTGCACAGTTTATGCACATGTACCCTAGAATTAAAGTATACTATATACAAAAAAAAAAAAAAAAAAAAAAAAAAAAAAAAAAAAAAAAGGGTGTTTGCTTCATGAGAGAAAGAAATTTAATGGGGTTTAAACTGGTGCTAGGAATTGGACATTTCCAAAAAAAATGAACAGTAGAAACAAACACTTGCTGAGTCTTTTATTGAATATCCTCTACTTGCTACGTGCTCTTTTACGCACAAAATGCAAAGCCCTGTAATCATCCTGAAAAACAAATGCCATATCTCCACTTTACAGCCCAGTAAGCTGGGGTTCCAGAACTGGGTAGGATCCCCTGACACGTGGGTGGCGGGCTGGACCCATATTTCCACCTCATTCTCCCTGTCTCCAAAACCTGTGCCCCATGTATCTCAAATAAGGCTGCAAAGTTGAGGGAAAGCATGGTCTTCACAAATATCCAAATCGTTTCTGTAATTGGCAGTTTCTGAAAAAGATGAAGTAGACAAGCAGGGAGTGGAAGGAGCCCTTTCAAGCAAAGTCTCTGCTGTTTAAATAACGGCATTAAAAGAAATTTGGTGTGGCATGCGCATGCTAGAGAGAGAGCGAGCGAGAGACAGAGAGACACAGTGTGAGGGAAGGAAGGGGAGGGAGAAGGAGGAGGAAGAGAGAGATTGTCTTCACATGGCATTCTGGAGGGGCTAGAGAATGCTATCTGTGTTCCTTATACACTAATAGGTGGCCCAGGTGGGTCAAAGAAGAGCCCCCATCACCAAGTAAGAATAATGTTTTGCCACTTTTGTGTCTAGCGGCACAGTAGAAGTGGGAGTCAATTTACTAGCTATTGTGAGAAGGGTCTTGCCCATTTCAAAGACAGACTTGTTTTCATTCTCTCAGAGATTAGGTTGCTGTTAGTCCACAATGTCTTCAAATTACATCTGAAACAAGTATTTATTTCATTCTCTGAGCCTTTACTAATTCTTTGCCAGAACCTTACATCTGCCCTTGGGGCTTCTGGGAGATAAGATTATTTCAGCTCGCATTTTATTCTCCTTGATTGGCTTTATTTGGGGAAGACAGAAGACACCAAGTGAAATCTTGAATGGATTTTTCAGCCTTCTGCCTGCTTGACTTTTATATAAAGTGAGAAATAGGCTCAACATTAGCTGTGGCCTTCTGAGATAATCTAATAGAGAAAATCTGCAGAGAGCTTGGAGAATGACTTCATAATATTAAGTAAAGAAAAATACTCCACCATATGGCCCCCTACCAAATGTCTAGAGGACAGACTCATGCCTGGGGCAGGATTGTTTTTTTTCCTCCCCACCACTCCAAACTAAATGACACAGCCCATTTTGCTCTCTGCTGAATAAATCTCCCTGTGTAACTCACTCTCCACAACATCCAGTCGCACCCCTTCTGAGATTTGTGTGCCATGATACTTTGTGAGGTCTGTGGCTTCATCAGATGTCAAAAATAACTGTAGCCTTTGCGAAGAATGACACAGCTGCTGGTCTGCAGTCAAATTGATATGCAGGCATTTTAAGAAATTGATAAAAGATGATAGCTTAAAAAACTCACTATTTTGTCATCCCTAATGGAATAATGGCTCTAGGCAATAATCATCCAAAGATACTAAGGCTTCAAGGTGAAAGGACAGGGACCTTTCTAATGGATAGATCAGGCAGACAACACCTGAACCCACGGATCAATCTCAGCATCACTCCAAGTGATGGGATGTGAGAGAGAACGCACAGAGCCACTCTATAGAGGTGGAATTTCTTGCCTCACCTTCTCTTTTAAAAATATTCTGAATCTCATCAACAGATAACTGGCATTAAACAGGGGATGGAGATTATTATAGAATACAGGAGACACAGGAGAAAAATACAATGTGCGACTCTTGTTTGGAGCCTGACTTAAACAAACTAATTGTAACATGACATTTTTAAGACAATCAGAGAAATTTCCAAATGGACTGAATGTTAGCCACCATTAAATACTTATATGGGGTAAGGTTGGAGAATGGCATGGTGGTCTTATAAAAACAAGCAAACAAACTGGAGGGTCATCAATAAGCATCCTTATCTGTGAGAGCTTTATTTTGAAGTATTGGTAGGTGAAATGATGTGATTTAAAGTGATTCAGCAGTAAATAGATAATAAATAATCTGGAAGGAATAAATGAACCCAGATTGGCAATATGTACATGCTGCTTTTGAATATGCTTGAAAATGTCCAAGATAAAAGTTAAAATATTCAGAGCTTTTGTTGTCTTTATCAAAATACTCTCTCCTCCAGAAGTCCTGTGGCTTTCTTTTCATAGGGAGAAGCAGAAAGATGAAGGATTAAATGCAGAGAATATGACTTCTTGTTATTATTATTTTTTAAATTAAGGAGTAAGTTAATTGTCTCTTCCAACAGCATACACTAATTATGAGCTGTTTACCTATGTAAATGAATTTATTTTCATAATTTTATAATTAAACTTTACAACAGCAAATTTACATCAGGAAATATTTTACACATCTAACAGAAAATTTAGGATTTTTTAGTTTCAGAAATTTATTTTCAAGTTTTATGTTCTGTCGCCTTTCTGAGAACCATTGTCCCTATGTTTCATTGGCATGGAGACTTTAGATTGTCAAGAAAAAGCCTTAAGGTGGCTAATACTGATACCACATTGAACTTTTTCATCAAAGCGGTTTTGCTTTTCAAATAGACACTCCTCGAACTCAATGAATCAATGTAAATCTTATTCCACATTCTCTTTCCCTTTCCGTTTTAAGTTTCATGTTTGTTTTGTAAGTGTTTGTCCCTGTATCTATGTTTACTCTCTCACCTGTGGCAAATACGTGTTTTATAACCGAGTCCCTGCTGGTACTTGTCACATATTGACGATATTCAGCAGTGCCCGCAGTACACGAATAATGTCATGTAGGCGAAAAGAAGAAAATAACCCCATCGGCCTATTCCCAATTTGATATCAGAATGACTTTTTTTTTTTTCTAGCAACATTAAGTAACTTAGCGTGTTGGGGGGATGAAGAGAGGAAGAACAGAATTGAGGAGGGATGGCAGGGTTGGGAGAAAGCAATGCTACTGTACTACACAGACACAGGAATGACAAAAGAAAGGAACACAGCAAGGTTTTTCTTCAAACAGAACGTGTATGAAAAAGCTCATTCAAGCTAGAGTCATCTGACACACACAAACAAAAGTAGCTGCCACTAGACAGATATAGTAGCTTACTGGAGATTGAAGTTCTAAAAGCTTTGTAAAATTATCCCTCATCTTTTTGACACCCTAAGTCCATATCTTACTTTGTTGGTGGCTTGGCCATTTCCTGAGAGGCTGTGTCTAGTTGCAATTGGAGCAAATGCCTCTGTGGTCACCACCTAAGGCAAGAGATACTTCTAATTTCTGAAACCACCTGGTCAAAGGCCTTAATCAGTCTATTTTTTTTTTCAAGGTACATCTTATGCCCCTTAATCCCTGGAGACCTTTTGGGAGAGACCTCAAATAAAATAAAATAAAATAAAATAAAAAAATCGAAAGGTCATTGCTTTAGTCTGAATAAATTCAATAGAAAATTTTAGGAGAGGTGAACTTTTCTCCAGTTTTCTTGGATTTAGTCTTTTTCTTACATCAAGTATAAAACATCCCATAAACCATAACAGAAGAGAGAGTTGGGCACTTAGCCTTGACCCATATGTTTTAGGGGTCATCTTCCTAGTGTTAACTACCCAAAATTAATTACTTATAACACATGGGACTCTTTATGAATTACATGTGAATACCTAAAATGATCATTTTTCATTGCACCTACTTATACAACAAGCACCCATTAAGTTTTAATTATCTCTTCTCACTAAGCCTTTCATCTTTGTGTTCTATCCACTGCTAGGGGCTTTTGAAGATGGAGACTTGGATGTAATATATACAGTTCATTGAAGGACTTACTTTGGGCCATTCAGGTTCAGAACTTGTTGATTGAAGCTATGAGGCCAACATGTTCCTCGTACATGCAAAAATTTCAATTCCCTCTGAATTCAAATTACTATATTTTCTTAGGGAATCAGGGCCAAATTTGGCCTGCAGTATCTATATCCCTTCTAGAATGGAAACTCCATGATGAGATCAAAGCTTAAAAACAGCTTTCTTTGTTCTTTTGGGCAAATTCAGCTTTGAAATTTAACCAGAAATATTGCTGCATGCAAGCTCTGCAGAGTTATACAACAGATGGAAAGAGAGAAAAAGAATGAGGGAAAAGGGAAAAAGTGTAGAAAACAAAAATATGCAATTAGAAGCTTCTTTATATTCAACTAGTCATTGATTTCTTTTAATAAATTACTTGTCTTACTGACATATAGCATTATTTTGAATTTTATTTGTTTACAGCCACTGAAGGATCGGGCTCCCCATCTGTTTGAGACAGCTCTCGTACAAGCAGTATGGCCAAATCTAATTATTTCTCTTGCTACAGTGGTAATATGCTGTATCTTCAGAAGAAATCGATTCTAACATGTATTCAAAGAAACCAGCTCACAATCCATGTCAAAGTATTCAATAAAATAAACTTTGCTGTCTGGAAAGTATTGAGATGCATTACAACTCCAGGGTTGGAATAAAGGGTAGAACTGCTCTTGTTTGAGAGGCTGTAGCAAAAAATTCAATATTAAAGAAAACCACTCACTAATCATTTAATAGATAGATGTAGATTCATTTTTAAAAATTTTACGTACCATTTATTTAATTTTATTTCACTTCCTTTAGTCTACGTGTTGATAGCAAAATTGGTATTTGAGTACTGGCATTTGAATTTTGAGAAGCTAAGAACCTGGCAAGAACGGAGTGTCTCTTACTTTAAGCATCACTTGAGTATCTTCTATACACTTAGCTGTGACTGTAAGCTTTACTTTGGAGGCAAAAAGAAAGTAGTTAATTTGTGTGTGTGTTTTTAAAGGCGATCATCATGCCATGCAACTTATACTGGTTGTTTTAGCACATGTAAGATAATACAATGAGCTCTTGAGCCATACAGCTGGATATGGTTTGGCACCAAAACAACCGGTTCCATCCAAACCAAATTCCTTTCCTTAATCCATTCAGCTGGAAAACAAACTTTCCTGGCATTACATCCACTTCAAGTTGCAGATACAACAATACCAAAACTGCTACCACCAATGGGTTAGCACCTATGGTGCTTGATTGCATGCAACAGAGAGGGCAGACACTGAGTTACAGGAGGAAAAGCAGAGGGTTCAGATCTGCTTACCCATCTTACAAGTACTTTATTCAACTATTTGCTGTTAATAAAATTCTGGAATTTGGATCCTGGCTGACATTTTCAAACTTCATTTATATGATAAAAACGATTTGTATGCATTAAAATCAGAGTGGGCGAGGCAACTAGAATAACTTAAAATACACTATGACTATTTAATTTTAGGTGACTTGCTTATGTCTAATTTATGTTAGCTAGAGCTATACACATTGATTGGAGTTTAACCTGCTTTTAAACTTTTTTTAAGTGATAATACAGTTATGATAAAAATGCTAATCTCACAGTGTAGACTAGCTGCAGTCTACTTCCTTTCTTCCTTCCCTCCTTTTTCTCTCTTTCTAACCTGTTTTGGGTCTTAGTGTAACACTTTCACTTATAGTGAATAAAGATTTTGGCTTAAAATTTAAATTGTATCTTTCTAAAGTAATATTAGTAGGTCGCCACTATAAAAGGAAAGTAAAACTTAGCAGCAGTAGGTCTATGGTGGAACAAACAAGATTTTCACTCTTTTGAAGAAACTATGTGAAAGTTGTATGAACCAACATTTTGAAATATCCAAAAATAATACATTTTATAGAAACCCCTACAGAAACACTACACATTGACTATTACATACCTTGAAAAATATTTAAAACTATATATTTTTTTATCATGTTTGGTAGCTTGAAAAATAAATTCTTTCTCTCTACCCAAGTTTCTGAGTGCATTGATCCAAGGTCATTTTAAATGATGAAATAATAAAATGCACCCATGTAAAACAATTGCAGACAGTTGCATGCTATCACTGAAGTTTGGCTTAGTTACGTGGCGCTTGACCTTTTCTCCTTTATTTTGCTCAGTTCCAGCACAGAAGTGGAGACACAAGTTGACAGTAAGCATCAGGTAGCTTTAAGCAACGTGTGCAGTGGTTCCAATTATTTTAAGGTAGTGGGTGCCCATGAATAATTGCTACCACATTTTCTTATTCCTAATTCGGGTCTCCCTGTTCCTCAGGAGCTTCATCATGCCCTCTCTGAGCAGGCTCTTTGCACCCCTGGGCTAGATCAGACATCCAAAGCCATCTATTCCCTAGTGCAGGGTTACCATTAGCAATCTGCAATGGCTGTCACAGAGCTATGTGATCAGCAGGTGGTATTCTGTATGACCAGAGTTGCTGGGGAGATAATGCAAAAATAATCTTGTGGGAGAAATAAAGAAAATATGTAATGAAATTGGTACTCTAAAAAAATATGTGGTCAAGTAAGCTTAAAAGTGCATTTACCATACTTCTAAAAAGTATGTATAATGATTTTACGGGCAGTTGATGACTTGAAACCTACACTGTCTGTTAAAGTTATAGTATATACAAAATTATAGATGTTGGGAGATTTCTCCATTGTTTTAGCAGAAACTATCAGCCCTCTTTATTTAAAGGCTAGCATATCCCCAGGCAAATTGAGTTTCCATGCTCGGTTGATTTAGAGCCTATTTCGAGCAAAGGCTGCCAACTATGTCAAAATGTATACTGATTTTGTGATATACATAGTTTTCCAAAGGATGAAGTGAGATCACCAGTCTCAATCCATTTGTGACTTGACTTAGATTTAAAGTTGCCCTCAAGAAATAGCTGGCTGGTATTATATGTGTACTGAAATATTTTTCATTGAAGTAGGTCACTCCTTATCCTTTAGTTTACTGATTATAAGTCACTAAAGTTATCTTGAAAAATTAGGGGAAAAAAAGCCCTACTATTGAGAGAATCCATTACATTAGTATAAGGCAAAACAGCCTACTTACAATCAACAGGACCACTTTAGGGAATTCGTTCTTTTTGACATTTTCTAAAAGAATAGCTCTCCCTACAACATTAATGCTAAATAGATGGAAAGTGTATGAAGTATAAGAATATACACAAATTGCATTTTAATTCCTATTTTTCTTTTAAAAGATGTCAATGATAAATACAAATGTGGCTTAAATATGCAATTTGCTTCAAATGTTTAGGAAATGATGCCTAACACAGAGAAAAATAAAGCCATTAATTTTCCATCTGTATAACTTGCCCTTGAACTTTATTTGACATTTGTCATTTGCTTTTGCAATAAAAAGTCCAAGATTCCAGTTTAAAGGATGTAAATATGAGTTGCTTCTGTCTCTCTACCCCTATTTTTAGGATATAGGCATTTAGTTTTCTTAATGTCTATTTTATATGGACAATTTAAATACCAATTTAAGTGGTATGTGTGACTCACATCTATTACCTGCCAAAACTCCATATATTTCTACTTTTGAAGGCTTTTAAAATTTCTATTTGTAATATTTTACATGAAAATACATCACTAACAATATAAAATTGTAATATGAATTAATGTTCTTTTCTTTCAACATTTTGTTGGTATGTAAGTTGTCCCCCCAACCAAGTGAAAAGACAGAAAAAGATGAAAAGGTATGGTGTGGGGTGCCGGCATGCAGGTGATGTGCTAACGAAGCTGGCTACCCTTTGTTGCTTTAATGGCACTCTGGATTTATTAAATTCATTAACTGAATTTGAATTTCAGTATATAATTGTATTCTGTTCTCTCTTCCTCCCTACTCTCTTCTTCATTTGCTCCTTTTCCACTCCTTTCCTTCTTCAAACATAATGATCATATCCTGTTGAAACAGGGGCTGTGTCAGTTGAAACTGGAGCTACATGGTTATCCAAACAGAGGCTGCCCCCAGCTTCAGTGAGTCAGTCAGTCAGTGAGAGAGACGGGCAGTCAACAGATACTCATAGATTCCTGTAATTACAAAGTATGACAAGACTAGGACAAAAACCACTGTGGGCCTGGAGTGTGTGGACTAGGATACCCAATTTAGATGAAAAGTTGAAGAAACGTTTCTCAGAGGAAGTGGTATTTGAATTCAGTGTATCATAACCAAACAACAACAATTTTTTGAAGACGTAATATGTACAGAATTTTATACTGGATTCTGAAATTAAAATTAATAATAATCAATTAACCAGACCAAACAAACGACAACACAAAAAAACCATTCAGTGCTCTGATTCTTCACCTCAAGGATTTTTATAGTATAATTATACTTGTGTATTATGATTTTATTAGTGAATTAATACATTGTCTAGATACAGTTATTGAAATACATTTATGTACATTCTCCCACATAATCATCCGTTAACCCTGTGCACTAAATAGGTAATTACCTTATTTAATAAATATTGATTTTTCACTGTGTCGTATTATGTATTCTGCTAGATTCTGAGAATATGATACTGAAGGAAGACTGTTGCTGGCTTCTACAATGTATAATCAAGTATTCTAGTGGGATGAATACTGTGTATGTGAAGTTTTCTCTTGGGGATCAACTCCTGGTGGTTTGAAGGACGTGGGAGGGCTGTATATTCCTGGTTTGAGGTCAAGGGAGACATTCTGTGAAGCAGTTTCCAGCCTACCCACTCGACATAGGCAGAAACCAAAGCCCATAAATATTAGACAACATGTCCAGCTTCAAACGTCTCAGGAATTTTACAAAATTATTAAAAAACCCTATGTGAGGTAGAGGGAAACAAGTATGATTTACTGATATCATTACTGTATTATTGACGTAGTTACTCTAATCCTAATTTAGGATATTTGCCTTCCAAACAGTTTAAATAGTTTACAAACTATCAGGCAACCAGAAAGTCTAATTCTTATTTTTTGATAATAGAGTCCAAAAAAGCAAAACAAACAAACAAAAGCCCTGAAAATCTGTCATTTAATTTATCATCGAACTGATTTTCACTCTAACTTTCTCTGCAGAGGTATTTAATTACCCCAGCAACTGCCTATATTGGAAAAGATGGAATCAGAACAGGCAAGATTATGTGTCTATATGCAGGAAGAAAGGCAGATAATCTTCATTTTAAAATTCCCATTTTAAGTACACCCTTTAAGTATAATTTACTTTCTTTAACAGTATGAACAACTTGAAATGTGCAAAGGATTTTAGTTCAATGAAGCTTACTTGTGAGTTTTAATGGAGAAGGTTAATTTTAATTTCTTCCAAGACTTCATAATGTGATAAGAAAAATTATCAGGAGATAATTAGAAGAAAATGACATTATAATCCCCAAAGAAAAACATATTTTGTAAGCGCTCCAGAAAGTCAGCACAATCCTAAACTATAATCCCAGTTGGGTGGGATTGGCATTTTTGTAACACATTGAAATAAGAATGGTTAGTGCACTGAACCACAAGGTTGACTTCGTTGATCATTCTCTATCAAAAGCCAAATTTTTAAATAACACTACACCGCTGGACCCAGATTCAATGGTTTCCCAAAGACCGATTTTTACTGTCAGATGTTAACAAACTAGTGTCTGCCTAGTTGGATGATTTGGATGTGCCTGAATTGTTAGGATGCTCAGGGTGGCCCATCACCATTGTAAATTACAGTAGTTCACAGCAATGATAAATGATTCCCGTCTGCTGATATACTGGCACATTTAAATTATGTTGCATTACTATTCTGTCTCTTTAAACAAGAAGAAAATTAAGCTTCAAGTTTAATTAAACATTATTTTAAAAATTGGGTTTTGGTTTATAAAATTCACCCTGTGATTCTTCCAAGTTCCTTCCTTGAGAAAATAGATTGCACGTTTCACTGGGATTTGACCTTAATTAATCCTGTACTTTGTGATCCACCCCCTTGCTGAAATAGTCTTATGAAAAGGAATGCAAGCTATGGGCTAAGATAACAATCGGTCATTAACTTCTGTGTGTGATGCTGGCCGTGGTCCATGACCATGGAATTCAAAACCCATTGTACACAGTAATGTCCAGGGCTTAGTGCTCTATGGCGGAGAGACAAAATAAACTATGCAGAACAGCATCTTTACACAGTCTACATGGATTTACATTAGAGCAAACACTCTGAAACATTCATAGTGCAGCATGTGCATTGGCATCGAATCCTGCCATGTCAGATGACACAGGAGATAGTCATCTCAGCAACGCCAACTGAAGTCAACAAGCAAAAATGGTCACTTTCCAGATACCATTATTTTAGTAAGAATGATTTATAGAGTTATCACTTAACATGTAAAAAAATCTGATTATTTCCTTCTGCTGTTTTAGATAGTATCCTAGAGTAGTAGCTCTCCTTACTAGCATAACTTAACTGCCTTCTAAATAAGAAAAGTGTTTGAATTAATAAATATTTGTTGCCTGTTAATCTAAATCATATGTAGTCCAGATAAATATAACACATCTGCAGTACTATTAATAAAGCAAATGCCTATAGCATCTGAAATCTATTATGTAGCGTAGCTTTTTCTTTTGGCTGGGACATTCATCACCTCCCCAATAAGTTTTTAGCCTTGGGAATCTGAAGAATGCCAAGTGATGATTTTCTTGCATTTGTGCAAGTAATCACAGAAACATCCTGTAACTCTCCAGCACAGTAATAATGATTTTATAATATCATTTTCAGATTCAAGATGATGTTTCTGATCTTTGGATACTTTTCATTCATCTCACATTTACTGAATACCTACTATGTGCTGCATACTCTTCTAGCTACTTGGAATATAGCAGTGAACCCAGTTAAGAAAAATACCTGCCCTCATGGAACATACATTATAAAGGCATAGATACTCACACCATGCGAGGTTTGCATACAACTTTTGTCGTGGGTGTCTATTGAAACTGGAAGACACTTACGCAATATTCTGAGAGTATGAATTGTTGCTCTTATATTTTAGTTACTAAGTGCTATGGTCTATATATTTGTGTCTCCTCAAAATTCCCACGTTGAAACCCTAACCACCAAGGTGATGGTATTGGGAGCTGGGGCCTTTGGGAGGTGATTAGGTCATGGAAGCAGAGCCCTTATGAATGTGATTAGTGCCCTTAGGAAGGAAACCCTGAGGGCTTTCTCACCCCTTCTTCTATGTGAGGACACAGAGAGAAGACACTGTCTAGAAACCAGGAAATGAGCCCTCACCAGACACAAAATATGCCTTGATCTTGGACTTCCCAGGCTCCAGACTTGCGAAAATCTTCTCTTGTTTATAAGCTATGCAGTTATGATATTCTGTGATAGCAGCCCAAACAGACTAAGACACAAAGTGCTCCTGAGTCTTGACATCTCATACTACCTTGTTTGGTTCCTTTCATTTTCATGTCGATGAAAATAACTTTAGTCTACATCACTGCAATAACCTCCTAAATGATCTGGTACCACCTAACCCTTTCCTGACTCAAACTCATCTTGAAAATTAATTAAATAGTTAATTATTTAGCAGTGACCCTATGCAAGATGGCACTGAATCTTCTTAAAGCACTCTTTCTACCACGGCAGCTCTTAGTTAAGTGGTTCCCCAATGTCAACCATTTCAAGCTAATCTGCTAAATCTAGCACCTGTGCCCCTTTGTAATCTTGCCCAAGTAGTCTTTCCAAACCCTTGTTCCTCCCCCCGACAACATGTGCTAGATTGCCATTGGACCATCCTTTTATCACTGGCCCCTTCTTGCCATGATTAGCCGCACCTCTGGTAATTCTATTGCAGAGGCCCTCTCTGGCTGGCAAGGGGATTGTAAGCCTTTGCGCTTGCTGTCCCTCTGCCTGGTATGGTCTTCTAGATATTTTCCTGGTTGATTCTCTCCTTTCAAGTATTGGCCCAAATATCACTTCTTCAGGGAGGCTTGAGCATCAGGCTCACATCAATTAATGTAGCTACTCCTGCAGTGGTAGGGAAGCCAAGGAAGTAGGCGAGGAAAAAAATCAGATTGTTTACAAATATATTAAATTCTGCCTTCCCTTCCCATAATGGGATATCCAGTGGAAGACTCCTTATCTGAAAATGTAATAAGAATCTCTCCAAATTGTATAATTATTATATCCCAGATTTTAAAAACTATGGCTTTGTGAGTTTAACCTACAAGAAACCTATGAGATAAATTTCCAAGTTAATGGTTAAGGAGATTTTTTAAAAGCCTTATGTAATATTTATTGCAATGTTTAAACTAAAAATATCAATTTAAGAAATAGAACCATATATATGTGGCCATTGAATTCCAAAAAAGGTGCCAAGGTAATTCAATGGGAGAAGGATACTCTTTTGGTAGGGTGCTGGAAAAACTGCATGGGTATAAGTGTATATATATGAACGAATGTATCTCATGTCTTATCACAAACTATAAGCAGAAATTAACTCAAAATACAGAACTATACTAGTTATAGACCTAATCATAAAAACTCAAAATATAGGCCAGGCACAGTGGCTCATGCCTGTAATCCCAGCACTTTGGGAGGCCGAGGTGGGCGGATCACAAGGTCAGGAGATCAAGACCATCCTTGTTAACATGGTGAAACCCCATCTCTACTAAAAATACAAAAACAAAATTAGCCAGGTGTGGTGGGGAGTGCCTGTAGTCCCAGCTACTCAGGAGGCTGAGGCAGGAGAATGGCGTGAACCTGGGAGGTGGAGCTTGCAGTGAGCCGAGATAGCACCACTGCACTACAGCCTGGGCGACAGAGCGAGACTCCAAAACAAAAACAAAAACAAAAACAAATAAACCTCAAAATATAATTTCTGGAAGGAACATAGAGAATCTTCATGACTTTGGGATAGGCATATATTAATATTTCTTAGGATGAAAAAAGTAGAAACCACAAAAAACTTTATCAAAATTGACATTTGTTAGAATCAACCCTTTAGAAAGTGAAAAATCAAGCCACTGACCAAGATCTAGAATCCAGAATATATAAGCAAAGCATACAACTCACTAATAAAAGACAAATAATAAAAAAGACAAAATGTGTGAATGGAGACCTGCAAATAAAGATGACAATAACCAATAAACACATTTTTAAAAGCTCAGGATTATTAGTCCATAGAAATGCAAATTAAAGTCACAATGATTTATCTCTGCACACTCATTAGAATGGCTAAAATTTAAAAGACTAACCATATCATGTGTTGGTGAATATGTAAAAAACTGGAATTCTCACAGATTACTGGTAGGAATACGAAGTGATACAAACATTTTGAAAAACAGTTTTCCAGCTTTTTATAAAATTAACATATGTTTAGTATATGACTCAATAATTCTACCTCTAGGAATTTATCAGAGGCAATGACGACATGTGTCCTTATAAAAACTTGTACACAAATGAACTTAGCAACTCTGTACACAGCAGCTTAAACTGGAAACAACCTGAAAATATCCATCAACAAATATAAAGATAAACAAATTATAGTAGTTGTATTCAATGGAATAACACTTAGCTATAAAAAGGAATGAGCTACTGATACATGCAACTACATGGACACATATACAGTATGAGACAATTTAAATGAAATTCTAGCAAAAGCAAATCTAATCTCTAGTGACAGAAGCCACTAGTTGTGCCTTCCAGTCCTTAGTGATAGAAGACAGTGGTTGCTTGGGAGGAGAGGTATGTACGACTGACTGGAAAGGGTCACAAGGAAACGTTCAGGGTGATGGAAACATACTACACGTTGATTGTGGTACTGGATATATGGTGTATAAATAGGTCAAAATTTATTGAAATACACACTTAAATGGGTGAATTCTATTATATGTAAATTATATGTCAATGTCAATAAAGCATTACAAATATACAATCCTGAGCTTATATTGCCACTCATGGTTTACAAAACTCCTTCATGTATGTTACTTTCTTTCTTTTTTTTTTTTTTTTTTGGAGACAGAGTCTCGCTCTGTCGCCCAGGTTGGAGTGCAGTGGCACAATCTTGGCTCACTGCAAGCTCTGCCTCCTAGGTTCAAGCAATTCTCTGCCTCAGCTTCCCGAGTAGCTGGGATTACAGGCACCCACCACCTACCTCAAGCAGGTGGAGGTAAGTATCAGCCAGTGTTGTTTTGCTGCCATTTTGCTGTATCCATCGATCTGGCAGGACAGCCTGGGGATGAAGATATGACGTTGGTGGGCTGATGTGTGTGTGTTTGTGTGGGTATGTGCATGCATGCTCATTCATGCATATGACAAAGTATGGATATATAAAATATCCTTCCTACGTATTCATGTGATGAAGTGTGGTCCCTTGACATTCACAAAGATGATCATGATGATGATGATGGTGATGGTGATGATGATGATGATGATGGTATGGTGATGGTGATGGTGATGATGATGGTGATAGTGATGGTGATGATGATGTGGTGGTGATGGTGATGATGGTGATGATGATCGTGATGATGATGGTGATGGTGGTGGTGATGATGATGATGGTGATGGTGATGATGATGGTCATGGTGACGGTGGTGGTGATGATGATGGTGATGATGGTGGTGGTATGATGATGATGATGGTGATGGTGATGATGATGGTGATGGTGATGGTGGTGGTGATGGCATAATGGTGATGGTGATGATAATGGTGATGATGGTGATGGTGGTGGTGATGGTGATGATGATGATGATGATGGTGATGGTGGTGGTGATGATGATGGTGATGGTCATGATGATGTGATGGTGATGGTGGTGGTGATGGTGATGATGGTGATGATGATCATGATGATGATGGTGATGATGATAGTGATGGTGGTGGTGATGGTGATGATGATGATGGTGGTGGTGATGATGATGGTGATGGTGGTGGTGATGGTGATGGTGATGATGATGGTGATGATGATGGTGATGGTGATGGTGGCCATCATCATTATCCAAGTCACACATAATAATAAGAGCATTCACCTCATGGAGTTACATTGAGGATTAAATTTGACAGCATATATAAAGCACTCAGGACACTGCTTAGCGATTGGTAAATACACAACAGGTGGTAACCGCTATGAGTAATGTATTGCCACCCCTTACGCTTTAGTGTTTTTGTATATAAAATAAAGATAAACATAAACACCATGCTTCAGGATCTTTGTGTGAGTTAAATGAGATAACATATGTGAAATCAGTCGCATCAGCAGCCCCCGTGGGGCCATGGTCACGACGACTGTTGAATGCATGTAACTGTGGCCCAGGACAGAAAGGCCTAGCCAGGGAGTGAAAAGACTCCAGAATGTGGATGAGGTCCCTCTCCTAATGAGAGGTGAATATAAAACAGTGACAGCTCTGCTCTGGACGTCCCCCCGGCCTCCCCCCGGCCCCCCAGTGCCTGTGGCTGAATGTTCCCTTTGTGCAAGCTCAACTGATCCCCAAATCTGAGGCCCTTCCCTAAGGAAATCTAGGGAGTCCTGCCTGCAAACTTGTATGTTGATGTCACGTGTCCTCCGCACTGTGTGTTGGCTGAGCTGGAAGCAGCCCAAAAAGGAAATGAGTTAGACCAAAGTCTGTCTGAGTCATTATTTCTTTGGAGTTGTTGGTGGGGTGGGCCTAGCACAAGGCCTAATGAATTGTCTTCTTTCTTCCCTTCCGAATATTGGTGTCTATCATTTTACAACATTCTGTCTCTTCATTCTCTGTGAAGAGCCCACTCTCCGGAACATGAGAACATAATTTAATTGCTGCTGCTCTGAATTTTCTTTGCTTAATGTGTTGTACAGTAATTCGATTACCAGCGGCAGACAGGTAGAAGACTTCCTCAGTCTATTTATTCACTTAGCAGAGAAACAAGAAACTGGATTTCCAGGTCTCCCTAAAATGGAGTACGGTCATGCAACAATTTCCAGATAAGGCTCTCATTCATTATACAAACAAAGAAAGTACAACCTCTCCGATTTAAAAGAAGAAGAAAAAGGCCCCAATTTAGAAACACACAGTGATTTGCTTCCAAAAGAAAAGCAACACAAATAGCTTTATAACAATGTAAAAGTATTTCCACAGATCACATCCCTAATTACTTTTATGAGTTTAAAAGCTTGCTTTACTCACGATAGGCATTATGACAAGGATGGAATAAACCACAGTTCATTAAAAAGTCTAATTCTGTGACTATAATACCATACAATATAATACAGCAATACTTCAGACTTTCAAGTAAGTATTTTTAAAAACAAAATATATCCCACTAGACAAGCAGCAAGCATGGAAAAACCCTACAAAATATAAAGAACAATTCCACCCCCTGAACTCTTTTACCATAGGTTTACAGCTTTCAATTACATCTCCTGGAACTACTAAAATCATAATTGGTGTCCTCCTTTCTGTTAGACACATTCTGTTCTCTCTTGTTTGCTTGCTATTGCATGTAACCTGTAAGTCACTTAAGAAAAGCACGTACCAGTTTGATGAGAAAAATGCACTTTTTTGACCACAGTGAGCAAATGCACTTAGGTATGAACATTTAATAGATATCTTTGTTGAGTTTACATGTGTCCATCTCCGTGCACAGCAAAGCAGAGGGGCACTGGGTACTGTAGAGAAAGCAGAAATGCTAGAGGCTACCATGGTCCTGAAGTGTGGATTTCAAATATGGACCTTGCCATACTTCCTTTATTTTGACTGCAGAATGAACTGCAAGTCCTAATGCCAGCTGACAACTACATGGTACTCACCAAGTGTCAACCTCTGTCAACATGTCACATGTAAACACTAGTAGGTTGCATAATTCAGGTCTGTACACTCATGCTAAAGCTCCTGTTTGTAGCACTTCTGACATGCTCTAGGAGACATTGGTTCTTTTCTCTTTGCAACTCTGATTTTGAGACAGGTCCAGGGTTAACAAAAAGAAAATAGAGGCTGTCACCCATATGCAAGGTTTTGTTCAATGAACTTGGAGTGGAAGAAAAAAAATGTGTGTGGGCTTCAATTAAGATACTGAAGAATAAAAGGCATTGAGTGCAAAAGATATTTTAAGCATCCAATATGGGAAATTAATAAAGAAATCTGGGAGAAATAACATTATCCAAATTAAGATTTTTAAAGCTGATCTATAGCTGTATCTTCTTTTTTTATTTGTTTGTTTGTTGATGTTTTTGTTTTTTTGAGACATGGTCTTGCTCTGTTGCCCAGGCTGGAGTGCAATAGCGTGGAGTGCATAGCTCACTGCAGCTTCCACTTCCTGGGCTCAAGCAATTCTCCTGCCTCAGCCTCCTGGGTAGCTGGGACCACAGGCACATGCTACCACACCTGGCTAATTTTGTTTAGTTTTTGTAGAGATCAGGATCTCACTATGTTGGCCAGGCTGGTCTTGAACTCCTGGTCTTGAGTGATCCTCCTGTCTCAGCTTCCCAGAGCACTGGGATTACAGGCATGAGCCACTGTGCCTGGCTGTATCTTCTTACATAATCTCTTAATGTAGTATGGAGAAAATTTCAGATGTTGAGAAAATGGGTTCACAGTTTGTTAGTAACAGTGAGTGAATACAATGTACGCGCAATGACCACAACAGTATTTTACTTCATTTGTTGAGTGTCCACTGTGTTTGGGGCACTGTCCAGGGTGCTGGGCCAACAGTAGAGACCCCGACCAAGTGCCTCCATGGAGCTTCCATTCAACTGGGACAGACAGTTGCATAATAAATGTTCAATGAATATGGTGTAACATGGTGTTAATATGCAATGGAGCAAACTATAGCAGGAAAAGGCCGGGGGAATACAGGAAGTGAAAAGTGAGGTTACTATTTCAGTTAGGATGGTCAGGGATGGGCTCTCTGAGGAGGCGGCTGTGCAGAGGCCTGGAGGAAGTGAATTTGAGGGAGAGGAACAGCAAGTGGAAAGACCTGGAGGTCAGAGGTCACTTGGCACATCCACAGACCACCAATGAGGCAGGGGGCTTGAGAGGAAGACAGAGAAGGAACGTGGAGGGTGTGAGCTCAGAGAGGGTGGGTGAGGGCAGGCCCATTGTGAGGATCATTGTGAAGCTTTCACTCTGAGTGAGATGGCCAGCCATTGAACAGGATAGGTAGAGAATGGCAGGCTTTGACTTTCATATTAAAAGGGACATTCTAGCTTTCATGTAGAGGAATAGGGTCCAGGTTATGGCTCTTACAATAATCTGGGTGAGACATATGTTGAGTTGGGCCAGGGTGGTAGAGGTGCAGGTGAAGAAAAGAGAGGTCTGATTTTAAATTGATTTTAAGGAAAATAATAGGATTTGCAGATGGATTGGAAATGTGCTATGTGACAAAGAGAGAAGACAAGGATGACCCTAGGTTTTTGGCTTCATTTGTAAGCTAAATCTTCAACAGCAGTTCTTTCTTTTGATCCCTAGTCTTCTGCCTTAAAGGCAAACATGAATAAAAGGTCTATAAAACCTAAACCTTTTGCAGTAGTTTTATTAAGAAGATGACGGACAGAGTACATCTACTGTCTAGAAATAAATCCAGTTTGTATTTAATTCATTTGAGGAATTGTTCGTGAACAGCTACCCATGTATACATTCTGCATGTAATGCTGACAAGTTCAATTTACGCTTGGGTTAATGGCCACATAAATGTCTTTTACACGAGTTAAGGTTGCTTGGAGGCAGGAATGATTTCTAATTTTTTTCTATGTTTTGCATTGCTAGATAGGTTTTTTCAAACTTGCTGTTTAAGGTCTAGCCTCCCCTTTGTACTGGCGGGTAAATCTAATTAACATTAATGAGAGTCCTGTGTACATATTGACAGGATAATAGACCTTTTAGGATGGTTCCTCCCCTCCTGCACTACCAGTCCCCCACTGCATACTAGCTGATTATTTCATTAGGCAGCAATATAAACCCAGGCAGGAGAACACATAACTTTGTGGAAATTAAATGGGAAAATCTGCATTCATCTACACTTTCCTTTGCATTGGTGAAGACAGTGGGGGTGGGGGTACGTTTCAGCCACCAGAGAATCTAGTTCTCTTCAGACAAAAACTTTCATAAGATAATTTTCTGGCCTCACGCCTGTAATCCCAGCACTTTGAGAGGCTGAGACAGGCAGACCACGAGGTCAGGAGTTCGAGATCAGCCTGGCCAACATGGTGAAACCCTGTCTCTACTAAAAAAACACAAAAATTACTCAGGCATGGTGGCGTGCACCTGTAATCCCAGCTATTCAGGAGGCTGAGGCAGGAGAATCTCTTGAACCTGGGAGGTGGAGGTTGCAGTGAGGTGAGATTGCGCCACTAAACTCCAGCCTGGGTGACAGAGCCAGACTCCATCATAAAAAAAACAAAAAGATGATAATTTATTGGCTGTGTATGTCAGCTGATAAATTTGTCTAAGCATTTCCTTATTCTTAAGGTTACAAGAAATTAAATTCGTTTTAAACCAGCTTATCCTATTAAAATGTTCCACATACAATCATTAGAAGCATTACAGTCTGTACTTTTCCCCCTGTGAATTAAATCTGGCAAACGAAGAACTCCATACTCTCCTTAAGAGTTAAGTGTATTTTGTAACCTTCATAGAAACTGGAATAAATTACTGTATGGCTGAAAGCAAACCAGTGGTACTAGTTATATTTTTCAAGCTTCAGTTACCAAATAAAACTATGTCTCCCTGAAAGTGAGTGCTCACTTTTCTTTAATAAGGCTGTCTCAGAGAAGAAGCTGCAGGTGTGAATTTATTTTTTTCCCCTTCCCAAACTTGAGAGGTTGTGAGTCTCATGGAAAAAGTGTGATACACTAGAACTATCGAAAGCTGGCAGGTTTGTTTGAATCTAAACTTTTCCTCTTTGGGGTGGCATCAGTTAAATCCATCAGTTTAGAGAGGTTGACCCACTTAGCCATGCAACAGCTAAACCCTTAATCCGAACAGATTCATTTTACAGTTCAGATTTTGCCACTGATACTGCACTAATGTAGACTCAAAGGTCAACATGTTAGAGCAAAAAGGGCATTTTTTTTTTTTTTTTTGGATCTTGAGAACTTGAGGAGAAAAGACTTTCCTATCAAAATAGGTGCAACTATCGGTAAGATCTCATTATTTTCTAGTTTATTTATGAACTGAATTTTGCTGTAACTTTATAAGTAACATTTTTCAAATATACAATGAGCTGTGTAATATATAAAGAAGAGAATGGTAACACTCCTCAGTATCTTCACTGATTTATTCTATCAACCATTTTTAAGAATATGAAGGAGTTAATGAAAGAGTAAACGGGAAGAATAGAGACAGATTGTGGAAATACCAGTGCTCACGTAGGTTTTTGAACAAAAAACTATCAGAAGTATAGGAAAATATCTAGCTTGTGAATTATAAAACCTGTCTATTAAAACAATAACTTTGTCTCTTCTAATGGAATGAAATTTTTCAATAGAAGACATTTACTCAATTTTGCATTTTTAAAAATAGCAAAACAAACTTTGTCACAAGCGTACGTACCATAGTACTTCCTCATGCATCATACCAATTTATTATGTTAAAAGTGTGTTTACGTACACTGTCTCGTGTGATTCCCACAATGTACTCATGTTTATAGCCTCTGTGCCTGACTCACAGCAGGCACTGAGTAAACAACTCTGGTAAAAATAATTATCCTGCGGCTAGGATGGTTATTATGAAGCCCATTTTATAGATGAGGAAGTCAAAGCTCTGAGCATCTTAATGAATTTTTCTAAGTCACAAACATGGTCAGTGATTTACATGAGATTTGAACTCAGTGTTTCTGATGCAACCATAGTGTTTATTACACTGAATAAGAATAAAAGAATTGTGAGTTGGAATCAAATATTTTTCTCCATCTAAATCAGACATGAACCAAGGAGTGGATTTTCTATGAGATTTTCTCCTGACTTGATTATCTTTTTTATACCCACTGCCTTCTGAGTTTGCTCAGAATAAATCATAAGTACATGTAACACAAATTCTTTACAGAATATTATTCATTTAGAATGGAGCTCCATTCATTCTTTTTTTCTTCTTGTATTTGCATATTTTACAAATTATTACCTCCCAGCGATGTAAAAGTCACTAAAATAAGGACCTAGAGGGGATATAAAGATGAATTGGCCATGGTCTTTGGCCTTGCCCTCAACCCAGAGGTAAGAATACACACTAATAATAACTAGAATATAAAATGGAATGTGATGAATGTAATGAGAGAGGTTTGGACAAATTACTGCAGTAATTCAATGGTGTAGGGAGCCACTTTCATGGGCTCTGGGAGGGTGTGGATGAAAGAGGTGTCCTTCGAGCCATGTCTTGAAAGATGAGGGGATTTTGATAAATCGAGATGTGAAAGATCTCCTTCTATCATGTTGCCAAAAGGTAAAAAGAAGATAACGTCTATTTTTGGTGAGGGTGTACTTTTATGTGGGTATTTCTATGCATGGTTGATGTGAGTGTAACTTGGTTAGACTTTTGGAGAAAAATTGAGCAGTAGCTGGTAAATATTAAAATGTATATAACTTGTGGCTTGGTAATTTACTTCCAGCAATATATTCCAGAGATATATTCATGTGTGTATGAGGGTGTAGACTGCATCATCATTTATAATGGTGAAAAATAAAAACAACCTAATTTTCCCTCAATCGGCGACATTCACATAAACTGAATATTGATGAAGAACAAAAGCGCGCAACACGGAATTATCTTGATGATAAATAGGAAAAGAGACCAAGTTATAGAACAATAGGGACCTATTTGTATATGTAAAGTTTAAAATGATCACACACAGAAAGGAACAATAACAAAATATGTGTGTATATATATTTTTCCAGACTGTGTGGGTGTGCGTGTATGCGCACGTGTGCTTGTGTGAATGTATACATAGGCATAGGAAAAATGTCTTGACGTTTACCAATCAAATGGATTACCCTGGTTACCTTTGGGAAACAGTCAAGGAGAACTTCTGTTTTGTTGTATTGGGAATGTTTTACAGATATTATTTATGTATTTTGTAGATAATTAAAGAAATAAAAAAAGTCAGTGCTCTATCAACATGAGAACAGACTTTTAACTGCTTCGTTTCATTGATCTGCTTGACTCCACCTAGTCAACCTGCTTGTATGTGAGGATGAAGGTGCCCCAACCTCATACGCCAGCAGATTGACTAAGTTACTTGCTGGTGGAAGCTGGACAGGAAAAGTCTGGGGCAGGCAATCGGAACTAAAATTGAGGACGGCAGGGGCTCTTGTCCGTTAAATAGCCTTACGCCAATTCACAATGTGAATGAGGAAAGAACAGTCCTTCCAACCATAACATTCCTCTGTCCACACGTGCTCCGATCAACCATCCTGCTCTTCGGATGAAAGCAGCAGTCTCTCCTGCTCACGTGCTGTTCTCCATTCTATTCTGAATTATTATTTTAATTTGCTTCTTCTCATGATTCTCAGGCAGTCTCTAGGGTTATGTACTGCCTCTTGGGGTGAACTAAGCAGCCCATTCTTAACCCCTAACTTTACATTGCTGCCCTCTGTACTTTATACATCTTTTCAAAGCCCTACGGTGTTTATCCTTCCCTGTTGAAACAAGCCATTCACATTTCCCTTCTCAAAATTGCTTCCCTCCCAAAAATGGAAGTGAAGTGGTAGTTTCCCTTTAACTTCATCACATTAAAGTTGTCGTGGTGGGTAAACAGATGTGAAAACTTTCTTCACAATGTGTGATATCAAATCAACGACAGTGTCTTCCCTGAGATGCAAACGTGTTTCAGTTACCTGACAGATGAGTGAGCAGGTTAAGTGGAGGGCTCCATGAAGTATTTTTGCAATTAGGCTTCTGTTTCAAGTGGAAGAGGAAGGAGGGAGGCTGGCATTTGTATGCAGTTGCTGCAGCCATGTGGTGGCAATAACAGGATGGTGTCTGTCTTGCCTGGGGTCCCAGGCTCTGTCTGCAAACGCTTAGGAGGGTGGCCTGTTGGCAGCAAGGCAACCTCCCTGTTCACACAAAGGTTCCAGGGAGGCAGTCAGGCATTGACCCTACGTCGGAGAGTGGCATGGTGGCTCCAGCATCACAGGCAGGATGATGGCTTCAGTCAGAGGGCAGAACTGGAGAACAGGCCTATACTCTCTCCGTGATGGTAATTTTATGTCTTAACTTGAGCAGGCCAAGGCATACCTGGATCTCTGGTGAAACGCTATTTCTGGGCATGTGTGTGAGGGTGTTTCTGGAAGAGGTTGGCATTTGAATGGGGGGAATGAATGAAGAGGATCCCCCCTCGCCAGTGTGGGTGGGCACCATCCCATTCGCTGAGGGCCAACATAGAACACAAAAGCAGGCGAAGAGTGAATATTCTCTCTTCTGGAGCTGGGACATCCATCTTCTCCTTCCCTTGGACATCCCAGCTCCAGGTTCTCAGGCCTTGGGACCCCCCCAACTACCCTCTTCAGACCCAGATGGAATCGCACCACCAGCTTTCCTGGGGCTCCAGCTGGCAGATGGCAGATCATGAAACTTCTCAGCCTCCATAATCCAGCGAGCCAGTTCTCATAACAAGCCCCCCTTATATATCCCTAAAGATCCTACTGGGTTGTATTTCTCTGGAGAACCCTGACTAATACCCGCTCCTGGTACCTAGAGATAAAAAGGGCTTGTACAACAGACAGAACTGGACAAAACCAGTTCTGTGGGATGAAGTTTATTAGTGAGCATGAGAGACACATAACTTGGGTCTCTCAGAAATTTAAGGATATTGTCTAGGAGGTTGAGGTTCTGTGTGGTGAGATAGAGAAAGAGCTATAATTTGAGTCACTATGATTGTTATCCTATCCACATTACAGGCTGTGAGCCCTGGAGAAACGTGTTAGACCAAAAAATTGGATAATTGGGGTGATTGCTGTGTCAGCTGATCAGGCTATGATGAAGCTGAACCACAGCTGAATATCAATTATAAAGCCTTTGCATGTGTGTTCAATTGCTTCCACGGTCTGTGGAACAACAGTTTTCTTTTTTTTTTTTTTTTTTTTT